>NW_023416879.1:50213-83829 GCF_002922805.2 Oryzias melastigma | reverse complement strand
GGGGGGGGGGGGGGGGGGTATCAGGTTAATAGATGCTGGACTGATCATTGAAGGGTATTTATCTTTTATCAGTCTAAAAACAGAAGGGCTACAGCTGCATTAAACATGACCTTTTTGAAAGTGTACAGCAGCTGTTGTAATGAAGACGTTCCTCTTCCAACATAAATCAACAATTATTGACAGTTTTGTTTGTAACAAATGCGTGTCAGGCACTACAGGCGGCGACAACTTACAGGAAGCAGTTTCTTCTGACAGACTAAAGGAACACGAAGCAAGATGAACAGAGACAGATCAGATTAAGTTAAATCAAAGAGAATTTGGTTTCTGCAGCAGCACGACAGATGATGGCGGAGCAGCTCAGCTCAGCGCTGTACTGCTAGAAGCTGTGCAAGGCCAAGCGCACATCCATCAGCCCGAGTGTGCCGCTCATGCAGAAAAGAGGGGCAAATCAGCACTGCACACAAGGGTGGGTGCACACGGGGCATGCATTAAGTCCACACAAAGAGGGAGAAAAGAAATGAAGGTCACACATAACAGTTTAGGGTCAACACAGTCATGTCACAAGAACATGCTTTGTGCAACACATGACTGCAGAGCGGGAAGAGCTCACAAAGCTGCAGGAGTTTTCAGAGCAGCGGGGGTGCAGAGGTTTACAAATGAGTAGAAGTAAGAACTGTGAGCAAAAGAAAAAAGTAAATAAGGTAGGTCACTTACAGTTGCTCAAGAGAGACAAGCCCCTTAAATGCTTGTCTGTCTATTGATTGGATTTCATTCTTGTACAAATAGCTGCAAGATAAGATAACCAGTAGAGTTAGTGACACAGACCCTAACACTAAATTCAACTAAACGTTACCTGATAATCCTTTGAAGGATGCAACACTAATCCCATACAACATTGAAACAGTCATAATTTGTTTTAAAGTACACAGCAAAGCGTAAAGTCCAGATGAAAATGTTTCAGAAATCACATGTCGTTAAGTGTGTCTTTAGTTTCTGATTGCCGTCCACTTCCACTTGTCAAACATGCAGATGTGCACAGAAAGATTCCTTCTGTCGTGTGCATGCGCTGCCTTCACGTCATCTGTCAGAGAAATGTGATCATTTCAGCTGCCTGGCCTCCCAGAGCTCAGCTCAGACAGAGGTTCCAGCCTCTGCACATCCACTTCTGACATCTAGTTTCACACTTCTGAAAAGGCTTTATGCTTTAGTTCTCAAAAGATGTTTTATCAAGAAAAAAATAAACAACACAGATAGGAAACAAATCAGAAAGCTAGTAAGAATACACAGCATTTATAAATAAGAATGACTAAAACAAGTTATTTTCTAATAGAGTTTTACAGGTTTTAAAAGTTTCATTTTAAGACTTTTAGAGACTCAATAAAAATGGATTTGATGCCCATCTCTAACATGTA
Source organism: Oryzias melastigma (assembly GCF_002922805.2). Lineage (NCBI taxonomy): Eukaryota > Metazoa > Chordata > Actinopteri > Beloniformes > Adrianichthyidae > Oryzias > Oryzias melastigma. Next base: position 82,417 of record NW_023416879.1, on the reverse strand, counting down.
AAACAGTACTATAAATATAGTGAGAAAAAGAACTAAAAAAGATTCTTGCTTTTCTAAAAGAGCTAACCTTTTTACTATAAACTTAAAAAATGAAATACGTTTTCATCTGACTTTAGTTAGGTGAGGTTTAGTAATGCTATAGCGTGATCACCACCTTGTGTCCAAACTGAAACGTCCTCCAGGAGAAGCAGAACAATGTTTCCAATGTTAATGATCTGAACATTTTAGTTAGAACTTCTCCTTTAGAGAATCCATGTAACTCTGGATGATATTAACAATGTCATTATTTCACTGATACATTTACAGTATGTGAACTGGATCAGATTAATATACATATATTCAAAACATATAGTATATTATTAATGTATTTCTAAGCAAATGTGTATAAATGTGTAAACTTAAAATTGAATTGAATTGAACCATTTCTGGAAATGATTATCAATGCCCAGGCATACTTCTCACTGTTGCGTTAACAATACAGGGTTGCATCAGGAAGGGGATCCGGCATAAAACTCTCTGCCGAATCAATGAACGTTAATCGCTCTGGTGACCCCTGTCAGGATACGCCAAAAGGTGAACAACAACATCCTTCTATAGAATCTGCAAGGATTTTGTGAAAGTAAAAAAGCTGTTAAATAATCTAACAAAAGTACATTAGAAATTAAACTTGTGAGCTCTCTTTAAGTTTGTTTGAAGAAGGCTCCACAAATGACATGGGAGACTATCAAACCACTGGCTTGAATCGGGTAATTATCAGTAATCATAACTAGTCTACCTCAAAGTTAAATATAAGATCTGTCACAACCTAAAAATGGGATTGGGAAATGTATGGTCTAAGAAGAGAGCACAATGAGATTTGAAATATTTCACAAGAATTTCTTAAAATGTCACACCAACACAGCCAAAATGATGACCAGATCCAAATATGTTGATAGAATATGATGTAATCTGTCAGATGTGGGAAGAACAACAGCTTTGTGTTTCTTCCTCTCTGAATCCACATCATGGCACCGATTTAGAGGAGTACTGGGACAGCTGAAAAGCCAGACAGGCAAAAAGAGAAGCTCCTTGACATCAACTCAAGTACTGTGGTTAAAGAAGAAGAAAATGACCTCATAGAGGAGGTAAAACATAACTCTTTAAAAGAGGCCTTGGTCTGTTTCAAGCCTTCCTCTCAACTGCCCCTATTGGTGGATACGGGCCGTCTGTGGAGGAAAAGTGGGGCAAACTTGTACAGGGCATGCAGGCGACCCGCAGGACATGTTGAGATCACAGACAGCCTGTGAGGAAAAAATGTTCAGGCACATTTTTCTACAGAAATGCTGCAGGTATCAGGTTGAAGTGAGACTTAAACAACACGTAACGGTAAGTAAGGGAGAAGTATGTGAGTGCAGACGTGATTTATGGATTTTTCCTTTTTTCCACCCTCTTGAACCCTGCGCCCTGCACAGGAAGCATGCTGGTGCTGTCCAAGGGAAAGATGCCTGCTCTTTATGTGCCCATTGCAGGCAGCGGGGCTGTTCAAAGTTCCACAATCAGAGGGTAGTTTGTGTGGGCATTTTGCAGGCATCTCATGGGGACTTGAGTATCACTTTTATTTTTATGATTTTGCTACTGAAAAAAAAAAGATACTTGCTTTACATTAATGACTCGTCCAATGGAAAATAATCTGCATACATATATATTTTTGTTTAAGTTTGATACTTGACTTATATTAATGATTTTTTCCCTAATGAAAACTAATCTGCACATTTTGTCTGAATTTGGATAATAGATCTGCTTATGCAAAGATATGACAAGTCTGAAAAAGTGTTATATGTACTTCCATAGTCGTGATTTATTGTTACTTGAGGATTCATAATAACTTGAATCTATGTTGGAAAGATCTAAATATCTGATCTCAAGTTATGAACCGGATAATGATAACACATGTAAAGGAAATGGTATGGTGGAACCCGGGTGGGATTAGATAAATTCGCTTCCTCCCACTCCCTTTCTGGCAATCTCTTAATGTCTTGTTATCCTGTTTGACATGTCTTTATGGAGGAAAACCTCTGTTAAATGACTGTATTGCACAAGAATCCTTTTTTTCTTAATTGCTTGAAACTAATCATTTCTAATCTAATCAAATCTAATCTAAACATGCACACCCTGTGTGTAAAACATTTTAAGCAGTCAGTGCGCACACCTCACCAAGAGTGCCACGCAAAGGCCGCCATACGACAGCATCACCACATGCCATTGGTGTGTGTAACTTGAAAAGTAATTTGTGTTTCTTCAGTGATGAGCATCAACACACAACACGACAATCAAGGCGAGAGTTGATTTCTTTTACCTGCATGTCGGACAAGTCGTGGTCAGGGAATGGTGGTGTGGAATTCATTACCACAATATTTAATTACATAAATGTTCTAAATAATTTTTCTAAAAGACTAAGACTTTTTATTCTCACACAAGAAGGATGAGGAAGCAGTTTTGGACTGGAATGGATGTTTTGCAGGTTTTGAAGTGTCGTTTCAGGCAGATGTCATGCCCTGAATTCAGAGTTCTGAACCCGGACAGAACCAGGGGGATTGTAGAGTATTTGGGGTTTTTGTCCGTTTGCATTTTGTTTTGTTTTTTGTCTTAATTGTTATTGCATTATTGTCGTATTATTTTTGTTTACATTGTTGGAGAGTGCATACATGTACGTGTATATCTGTTTGCTTATGTATTGCATTTGTGGTTTTAAGAAAGTGGGACCCCAGGAAGAACAGCTGCTGGCATGTCCACTAGTTAATGTGGATTCTTAATAAACAAACAAACAAACATGATCCTTAGAATGTTTATCCATCAAACTACAGTCCTGATCAAAAGATTTAGGAAGGCTTAAAACAATGCTGATGTGATGGGTGACACCTGTGTGGTAAGGCTCTGGCTTAAATTCCTTTTAAACAGGAAGGGGCGGAGCTCCCTGGTCAAGTGCCAGACCCTTCCGGTGGCCAGGAGGACTATCGGGTCCACCCCGTCTGTGTGGCAGCTGTGAGAGCCAATTTGGTGATTGTGATTTTACTTCAACAATCATGTTTGATTTAGAAGCTTTTTTCATTTGTAAGCTCTTTCATATGACAGGGATGTGGCTTTGTGAAGACAACCTACTGGTTTTATAACCAATGTGTATTTTAACAGATGGTTGATTTTTATGCCTGCATGGTTACATAGTGCTTAGCACTCTTGCCTCACAGCAAGAAGGCCTCGGTTCAAATCTCAGCTGGGGGATCAGAAACATCAGCTGGGACCTTTCTGTGTAGAGTTTGCATGTTCTCCCCGTGCATGCGTGGGTTTTCACCGGGGACTCCGGCTTCCTCCCACCGTCCAAAAACATGCTTCATAGGTTAATTGGTGACTCTAAATTGCCCCTAGGTGTGAATGTGAGAGTGAATGTGTGTGTGATTGAGGCCCTGCGACAGACTGGAGACCTGTCCAGGTGTATCCCTTCACCCATTAGTAGTTGGGTTAGGCTCCAGCACCCCCCTGACCCCGAAAGCGACAAACGGCTCAGATAATGAATGACTGAATGATTTCTTTTCCCTATTGTGTTTATTTCCAGTCATTCATGTACCACTACCTCCTGTTCTTTTACTGTTTGCTCTTCTGCTTCAGTTATTCTACTGTTAGGAGGGCACAGTAGACCACCCCAGGTTCACACGGCAAGCTTTACAGCTCAGGTCTGATGCAGGAGCGGTCTAGTTACAGCAGAAGGCTCACATTGGTTACTGGATAGCTGTAGCTACAGGCTCTGCTACCGACCTCAAGAAACTCCAAACTCACAAAGGTTTACGCGATAACCCGCCAATTGCATAGGAAGTACAGGAACTCCCCCTTATGCGCAGGAGTTCAGCTGCGGCGAACCCGACAAAAATATGAACCCGGCAAAACGAATTTGCAGCGCTGCAGAGGCCAGACCGCAGAGGTCGACCGTGATCATCTGCAGTGGGAATTCCTCTCACACTTCTAAAATTACGTAAAGACTGCAGCACTCACATCAGAGCCATAACGCTAGCCGTGGGAGTTACTGTTTTAAACCTCTTTCTCTTGCATTTTTTTTTGTCACTTTCATTTCTGTTGCTTGTGTTCATCGGTGTTACACCCTCGGGTTTAAGCATTACCATGTGAGGTGGTTTCGAAGTTTTGTGATTTTTCGCTGATTTTTGGGTTCCGTTTGCAGTGTTTACAGCAGCTTAATGGTTGGGAGGTTTTTCTAGGCTCTGTAACAGCTAGGTGAAAAAAGACAAATGGCTATATTGGACCAGGAATAATGAATTTTGAGTAGGGGTGTAACGGATCACAAAACTCACGGTTCGGATCATTTTTCGGATCAGTTGAATGTTAAAAAAATAAATACGACAACAACGATATGAAAGCTAATTTTTGGAAATGCTTCAAATCATATATTCAGTATCAATATAAAGTACTTCCCACACACAATATTTATATATGCAACATTAAAACGTTTGCTTATTGACGCCTATTTATTAAAATAAAATATCTTTAGAGTTTGAACACAAACAAAATGCTAAAACATGTAGTTTCTGACTACATTTGCATGTCTTGTGACCAAATCTACAAAAACTGAGAGAAAAGAATGTTTAACAATAGACAGCTACTTCTCCAAACTCGGAGATTCTTTGAATCCAGAAATGTAAACGTGTACCGATGCTTTTATTCAGGTCTTAACATTAAATAAACCTGATATCTATCCATCCGCGTCAAGTTGAGTAAAGTTTGTGACGGAAGCTGCAGGGTTTTTCCTGGCTTAAAATAAGATGGTGGTGTCTCGTGGGGACTTCAGATTTGTATACCTTAACAAGTTTATTTTACTATTATTGTGGTTATTTCATAAACGTTATTGAACATTCTTTCAATTTACATATTTTACTATTATTAGATCATCTCATTATAAAATGGCTCAATGTAACTAACAAATCGTATATTGATACACAATAAAACAACTAATTATTCTAGTTTTAAGCTCCATACAAAAGCCTCAGGCAAATGTTTTAACAAAACCCTCAAATTCATCACTTCCAACTCTTACAACTAACTGGATGCCCCCCACCCCCACCCCCCTGTCCGTTTACGAGCATGCGCACTCTCCCCTTTCCTCTTTCCACCCCCCTCCGCGCGGAAATAGACAGACTGTCTCCTTTTTTCTTTTTTCATGGAGGTTCTCCTCTAAATCAGGTTTTAAACTCCTGATTTTAAAGCGTCTCTTCTCTCCCTCAAACTCTGTGGGCCTGTCGGTCATAAACAGCGCAGCTGTGAAAGTAAAGTCCAGTCGGACCGAACCATTTTCAATTTAGAGGAGGGGGGGTCCGCAGACGATGTTTCCAAAACAAAATATTTAAGTATTGTTACCTTGACATTAAAATCTAAATATTTGCGAATATATATTGGTTATTGGTTTACTGAAATGATTTTTCTGTTGTATCATTTTGTCATCATTCGGGTCTCCGTGGACTCTCTCTCAGTCTGGGAAACTCCAAGGTCCTCTTCTCAGTACTCTCCAAGATTACAGAACCTCCAAATTCACTCCCTCCTCACCTCCACACCTCGGAATTCTGCAATACCCTTGCATCCTTTTTTACCTCCAAGATAGAGCTCATCCACCAGCAGTTCATACCTATAGTTGGTCCTAAACTACCCCTTCTATTTTCATTACCTCCTCACAGTTCACTTTCAGTATTTAACCTACTCTCAATCAGCCAAATCTCCAAACTCATCCAGAAATCTAGAACCACAACATGTCAACAGGACCCATTTCCCACTCCCTTGTCAAGGCTACTATCCATTCACTGTCCCCTCTTATCACCAGCATCATCCAGTCTTCCCTCCAGACTGGAACAGTCCCCTCTGCCCTTAAAGCAGCATCTATCACCCCCACTCTGAAAAAACCTGGCTCCGATCCCACTGACCTCAATAACTTCCGTCCAATCTCAAATCTTCCGTTCATTTCCAAAATCCTTGAAAAAACCGTTGCAGCTCAACTCCATTCACACCTCTCTAGCAATAAGTTTTATAAACAATTCCAGTCAGGCTTCCGCCCACTCCATAGTACTGAAACAGCTCTTCTGAAAATCACCAATGACCTCCTCCTGGCTGCTGATTCTGGCTCATTCTCCATTCTTCTCCTGTTAGACCTAAGTTCGGCCTTTGACACCATTTCTCAGCCCATCCTTCTGGACAGACTCTCAACCATCAGCGTCTCAAACACTCATCTCAACTGGTTCCAGTCCTATCTTTCTGGCCGTACGCAGACTGTTCAACTAAAGTCATTCACCTCTCCTACAGTTGCTGTCACCACAGGCGTGCCTCAGGGTTCTGTCCTCGGACCTCTACTATTTATCATCTACCTCTTTCCCCTTGGTCATATCTTCCGTCAACATCAAATAAATTTTCACTGCTACTCAGATGACACCCAGCTGTACATCTCCAGCAAACCGGACTCTGCCTTCCCACTTGCCTCCCTTACCTGCTGCCTTCTCTCCATAAAATCCTGGTTCACCTCTAATTTTCTCAAACTAAACAGCAACAAAACATAACTTCTACTGGTAGGCACCAAGTCCACGCTTAATAAATTAAATAATTGCGTCATCCCTCTGGACAACTCCCTCATTCTCCCCTCCCCTCAAGTTAAAAGCCTGGGTGTCATCTTGGACAGCACTCTTTCTTACACTTCTCACGTCAACAATATCACTCGGACTGCCTACTTCCACCTCCGGAACATCCGCCGTCTTCGCCCTTCCTTCAGCCCTCATTCCACTGCCGTACTAGTCCACAGCCTCGTCACATCTCGCCTGGACTATTGTAATTCTCTTCTGTATGGACTCCCTCAAAAAACTCTCCGGAAACTCCAGCTGGTCCAAAACTCTGCTGCCCGCGTCATCACACAGACTCCTTCCTTCCACTACATCACGCCCATACTCAAGCAGCTTCACTGGCTACCCATCACCTACCGGATCACTTACAAAATCCTTCTCCTAACCCACAAAGCCATCCATAACCTCACTCCGCCAAATCTCTCTGACCTACTCCAAGTCATCATTCCAGTCCGCTCCCTCAGTTCCTCAACTTCCCTCCAACTCGTCATCCCCACCGCCCGCCTTGTCACCATGGGGAGCAGAGCATTCAGTCGCTCTGCACCAAAACTCTGGAACTCTCTCCCACCTGAACTCAGGACTATGGACTCACTCCCTCTCTTCATCTCCAACCTCAAAACCCATCTTTTTAAACTGGCCTACTCATCATGACTGCAATACATCTGTATTTTTTAACACCAATGTTCTATATTTTTATTTGTGCTTTTATCCTGTTCGGTGACCTTGAGTTCCATGAAAGGCGCCTGACAAATAAAATGTATTATTATTATATAAAATTTATTATTAAAGGTTTTCAAAATGAAAATGTGGTAATCATTTTTTTCACCAATCAACGAGATGCAGTGAATGAACAGAATCAGCATGTCCTGTCACCCCTCTCCGCCTTCAAAACAACATCAAATAAATCGACACTAAAACATGCCACTACAGCAGCTACCCAATATCAGGAAAGCATCATAAACAGGAAGTGACCTGAAAACGTAATATTTACTTAAGTTATGAGTGTGAGGATCAGTGGGTGTGTTTCTGTGCATGTATCTGTGTGGATGTGTTTGTGCATGTTGGTGTAAACATGCATGTGTGTGGTTGTTTCAATGTGTGTATTTGGTGAAGTGGGAATCTTCAAAGTTTTTGCTTGTATCTAAACATTGTACGCAGTGTTGTTGAGATATGACCTTTTTTTTAACCACCCATGCCCTAGCCCCCCCTCTTCGTGACCTTCAACTCCCACGATAATAAGGGGCGCCACTCAGTGGACGCTTCCGCAGTGAAGCTTGAACTGTCTGTGTACCTCTCCGTCTGTCTTGTTCTTGGTTGTACTGAAAAACAATGAATTTCCCCCTGTGGGATTAATAAAGTATATTGATTGATTGATTGATTGATGGAAAGTTGCCTCATGTTCATAGCTTGACTTCATCTATTTTTGGTATTTTTAAAACCGGGTTAAAAACCTGCGTACTTCACTTCTAGAGGTTTAATTTTTAACAGTATTTTAAAATCTAGCTGACAGAGTTCAGCAGAGACAAATGTAATATACTCTATGTGCATTCGCTCGACGAAAGAGAATTGAATAAACAGACGAGGATTCTCAGGATGTGGAGCCGTGACCCCAGCTCGACTTGTTTATGGACTTGGGGGCCGTCATATTGACGGGACGACAAGGGCGGACGTTCCTGTTGTCCAGAGGAAGTGAAGATGTCGGATAGGGAATTCAGCCTCACCAGCTGAACTACAGTGACTCATGCACTGGAGTGGAGGAGCTCTTCCACAAAATGCCAGAGGCGAGCCAAACGGCTCTTTAGATCAGCTGTGCTTTTAAGGTGGAGGCATGGTGTCATTACAACAGCTGACGAACAGAGGAGGGAAGCATGCTTCAAACTGCAAAAGCAGAGGCGGCTGGAGCAGCTATTTGAGACAGCTACTTTCTCTACAGAGGTTATGGCAGAAAAGCGTGTGAAAATTAAAGTGTTTCACTTGGAAATTTACTTGGCACCATTTTTCCAACAAAAGAAACTGTCCAGAACATTTAGCAGGTAGTGTACAAAAACCACCCTGCTTCTATTTTAAACTGTTTTCTGTTAGGATTCCTGGTCAACGCTGACATCTTGATATGCTTTTCTAATTGCAGACTTGCTTCTTTCTCACTTACTGGTATTGTGACTACATTCAGACACATGAGACATTCAGATCAAATTATCAATGTAAAAACTATCATCACAAACCCTGATCTATCATTTTTAACTGTGCTGTAAAGAAAAGACTGTTATTTTCACAGCACACCTTTTCATTAAATCCTGTTCCCTACACACCGAGACACCTCCTTAACATTTCAGGTCTGCAAAAGTTCACAGTCGGCAGAAAAATCTGTTGTGAAGAGTGCAGAAACTCCAAAAATCACCATCCCTTTACTGGAAAGTTTTCCAGGTCATCTCCAGTGTGATTTTTTTGTAAATGTTTTATTTCACAGAATCATTTTTTTTATGTGCTGCTTGCTTGGTATATGATGCAAAATCCAGGAGACGAGTTTCAAAAGGATGTTCTGTGGTTTTGATTATATATGGCATAAGAACGCTGACAGGAGAATCTTTAGGTCAACAAAATGCTTTTACATGTTGAGATAGATAGACCTGGCACACAATGAGAGGAAATAGTTTGTCCTTTCTCAAGGAAAACATAAAATACAGGAAAAGCTTTACCAAATAAAAATGCCCAGATGTGTTTAAAATAATAAAAATGTCCTACAGGAAGAATTTAATGCTTGAAGGACCCACTTAAGCCATTTTTCTAAGAGCTTCACTGTAGAGCAGGGGTATTCAACTCCAGGCCTCGAGGGCCGGTGTCCTACATGTTTTCCAACCAACCTTCCATTGAAGCTCCTTATTGGCTAAACATACCTGATCCTGGAAATTAGCAGCCAATAAGGAGCTTCAATGGAAGGTTGGTTGGAAAGCATGTAGGACACCGGCCCTCGAGGCCTGGATTTGAATACCCCTGCTGTAGAGTGATGCACCACCCCCCTTTCTTTTTAAACACAATCAAATCTATATTGATATATTAATCTAACACTGTTGACATTTATGGTTTTTAAAGTGCAATTATTCAGAAAACGAAGTGTATTATCATCATATTCCGATGACCCTTGAACTGCATGTTTTTGCTATCCCGAGTCTTCTTAGAGAACCTCCAAACACCCTAAAGACCACTTCTGCAAGCAGCCGGGACTTTCAAACACCACAGAGGAAAGAAGTCAACCTAGAGCCAGGTTACAGATCTGTGAAGTGCAGCGCCGCATTTCTGCAGGCCGAGCACTCTCACAGCCTGTCACATTGATCTGTGATGAACAGCCAGTGAGGTGCCTTTTTAGGCTCAATAAAGGAAAAAAACAACAACAAAAAAAAAAAAACACTTGAGTTTTTGAAGAGTGTGTGTCTGACAGTACAAAGATATCACAACCTGACCACAAAACTTTGCAAAGCTGAGAGGGGAGTAACTTACAGATACTTGAGGTTTTCCAGGTCTTCAAACGCCCCCCTGGGGATTCTTCGAATTTGATTGTTGTTGAGGAGCCTGTGAGGTAATATTGATACGTTATCCATAATTGTACTGTTGTTGTCAAGAAATACATAATCAAGATAGATCTTCTGATATGTAAACAATGTTTAGATACATTAGATATTAAAATTGAACAGGACATGATGCTGTGCAGACTTTACAGGTGAAACTGGTGAAGAGATGGCATTTCTTTTGGTTTAAAGAGCTTTCACACGGGCATAGTTTTAACAGATTTTCTTCAGTTGGGCATCACATTCTGCAAAGTTGCATACTGTGGAACCTGGAAATGAAAAGCAGCTACAGAGCCTCAGATCTTCAGCTCAACAAGCCAGCCTTGCTTGCTTGGGTATTGTTCAAACAAAAAAGAGACACCCCCCCCCAAAAATGCTAGTCTTCAAGCTATTGATGATCCCTGACAGCTGCCTCACTGATTTCTACTTGATTGTTATTCCTAACTTCCAGTTTCAGATGGCGTTCTCTGCCAATACCAGCTTTTAACTGTTTTCTGTCTATGTAGGCCTGTTATAACTGTAAAAGACAAAATAAAAACAACAAAAAAGCAAACAGACAAAAGAAAAACTTACTAATTTCAAAGCTTTATTTTTCAATGTAATAAAGAGGATTCCATTTTGATGTGCAGTTTTCCTTCTTCCACTCAAACTCCTTTGAATAATCTAAATAATAATAAAATAGAGTGCTTGTGATATAAAGTGTTAACAATGGACACTGTACAGAGCAGTGTCTCTTTGATTCCAACATTGTGGAGAAAAACATTTGGGAAAACACTTCACAGCTCAGGGACTTCTCTTGCTTTATTTCCTTTTTTCTGCCAATTTTTTTCACATTTCACTGAATCATGTTAAAAGAAAACGCAGATGTCAATATTTGTCTTGCTTTGTAATTATCTGTCAACTCATCCTCTCGTGAATTTCCTTGTTTTAAATGTGTCAATGCAGAGATCTGCTTGAATCAGAATTGGTCTGTGGCAGGATCATGCACTCAAAAAAGTTATATTGTTTTCAAACTGACACGGGATGATAGACCTCTGCTCCAGCTGCTACTGGCTGAAGACTTCATCTCTCTCGGGTCTTCCCTGTGTGTGATTTGATGAAGACATTGACGAACAAGTCCACAGGCAGATCAAAGCGCAGCTTCACTTTCTACTCTCTGAAGAGTAGAAATGATTTGGCCTGTCAGAGCTGAAACAAGTCATTAGAAACCAGAAAAAGTCAATTTCAATTCAATTATATTTATTTATGATCTTCGTCCTTCGTGCACGAAGATGACCATAACTTCAAAATCACTGGGGGCTTGGGTGTTTGCGAAGTTGGCTGATGAGGCCAATCTTTGCTTTAAAATGCCTGTTGCAGTGCGGACAGGGCATGTTAGCGGTTAAACCTGGCTGGGAAGTAGAGCTATCGCGATCTTTTCTTCTCTGGTGTCTTTGTTCTCTGTCCCTGTTACGTTTCTTTTCAAAGTTATCCACTCCAGATCTTATAAGGGAGCCCCAAATGAGACACCCTTTGGCAGTCCCCTCCCAGGTGGAATAGGGAATATTGCAGTGCTTCAGGGACTCCTTCAGGGTATCTTTGTACCGTTTCTTCGGACGACCAAGTGAGCGTTTGCCTGAACATAGTTCTCAATAGAAGAGTCTTTTAGGGAGGTGGCAGTTATCCTTGCATTGGACATGGCCAGCCCACTGGAGCTGAGAGCGTAGTAGGAGTGTGTGGATGCTCACCATCACTGCACTTCTGTGTCAGAAACTCTTTGTTGCCATTTGATGAGAAGCAGGTTCCTAAGGCACCTCATATGAAACGAATTGAGTTGTTTGGCATGATGGCTGTACACTGTCCACGTTTCACTTGCATATAGCAGGGATGGTAAAACAACTGCTCTGTAGACTTTGAGCTTGGTGCCAAGGCTCAGTCCTCGTCACTCCCAAACTTTCTCCTTCAGTCTACCAAAGGCTGTGCTGGCTCTGGCGATACTAAGGGCTACTTCTTCGTCGATGTTGGCAGAGCTTGACAGAGTGCTACCAAGGTAGACAAACTTGTCAGCTGCTGGAAGTGTATGTCTGTTAACAGTGATGTGTGGTACTATATACAGTGCTGCAGGTGCTGGCTGATACAGGACTTCTGTCTTCTTGGTGGAGATTGTAAGGCCAAAGTCATCACAAGCTTTGGAGAATAGGTCCATGCTTTGCTGCATGTCAGAATGGGTACTAGCATTAAGTGCACAGTCATCAGCAAACAAGAAATCACGGGCTGTGTCCACATGCACTTTGGTCTTTGCCTGAAGCCACTGAGGGTTGAAGAGTTTGCCGTCAGTGCGTAAGTGGAAGCTGACACCAATGTCACCATCACGGAAGGAATCTGTCAGCATGGCAGCGAGTATCATGCTGAACAGGGTTGGAGCAAGCACAATGGCTGAGAGTACTCGCCATCATCCTGCACTCTTGCATTCATGCCATCATGAAACTTTTCTTACTGCTGGTAAGGACCCCTGCCAGCCGCGGCATGATGGCCAGGAAAGAGTGAGACAGGCAATGTTTGGGACACCTTTTTTAGTTCCTTCCCCAGACTACGGGGGGATGTAGTGCTGTCCTAAAGAGGGCTGCTTTGTCACCCAGGGGAACTTAAAGGGGATGTGGATAATATGAAGTGATAGGGATGAAGTCATGACTTGCGCTTGCAATTGATTTAAGTGAGGGAGAGTTTGGCAGAATCATCAGCCTCACTCTCTCGTCCCTGTCCACCTGAATCTGGTGGCACGACAAAGTCGAGACGGCCAGAGGTGGGCCGGGATGCAGTGGATGACCAGCAGTGATTTTACCTTGATCACTGTGCCCTATTAGCGCTCCACAGCGCGATGGATTTCATCTCCGCATTCTGCCGAAGCCAGTCTCCACATGCTTGAGTAGACCGATCCCAGTTTGCTCATACATTGAAAACAGGATACCCATCCACCCAATATGGGCAACTCCGTAACCCGGTATCAGGGAGGCTAAGGGTGTGCCAACACTTGCCCAAGGTGTGCACCCAGGCTAGTGGAGGGAAGGAGGCGCCTTACATCTCCATTCTAGACCGGCTCCAAGCTAGGCCTAGCCACTGCCCAGATTTTATTTATATAAACCAATATTATTACAACATGGTTGTTTCAAGGCGCTTCACACAGTAACTGCCCAAAAGCATAAAATCACTGAAATATAAACAGCTGAATGCTAAATGAAACAGACTAAATTTAAATTAAACTAGACAACCCTGCCCTTGGACCAGTGCTTCTTAAACTCTGGGCTGTGCCTCCTTAGTGGGACGCAGAAGGATCCCGGGGGGGTGGGAGCCACCTGGTGGGACAGGGCTGGGAAGTGGGACGTCGGAATTTTTTTTCTGGTGGAACATAAACAAACTGCTCATGGGTCTTACCTCACTTACATGAACCTAATCCTAACTGTGACATTTTGAAACATAGCTATTGCTGGTAACCGCTGTTTTAACCTCCTAAAAAAGTGCTCGGACATTGACGAATTTTGCACATGCGCGGAAGACTTGTTTGGATTGTGCGCACGCGAGTAAGGCCTGACGATATGCAACTTTTTTTCTATCATCTCTGTCAACAATAAAATAAATGCAGTCATATTTGTGACATATTTTGAGAGGTAATTATTGTCTACGACTGAAAGGTCACCCTGTGACCAGTAAACATAGTCAAATCTGTTGACTTTATTGACATGTTTAGCACATGCATTGTAGCATGGTTTGGATTCCTACACCTGCAACTGAGACCAGATTTAAGGAAGAATTAAGAAATATTTGACAAGCAGCAAAAGCAAAAAAGGTGATGCTTCTGAGAGAAGTGATCCTACAGCTTCAGATGGTAACCCCAGCCAACACAAAGCTAAGTCAAGAGAATAGGATGAAGCCTCTCTTGCTCTTGGGTTAACAGTAAATGTGGTTGGAGATGAAGAGAGACCTGCGTGTCCTCCTTGTCTGAAAATTAGGGCGGGTGGATAAAATTGATTAACTGATTTAAATTGTTCCAAGCTTAATAGATCAATAATCGATCCACAAAGAACATAAAGCTAAAGTCCACTAGCTTGATATGCTAACACACATTTCTGACTAAATGAACATCTTTAGAAACTCACAGGGATGAATTTTCCAAACGATCTTGAGGAAATATTTTTAAAGTAACAATTTTTGGTCTAAAACACAATATTTTTATCATTCTTTCTTCTTCTTCTGGAATAAGGTGTAATGCTATAGCACCATCGCCACCTAGTGTCTAAATTGAAACGCCCTCCAGGAGAAGCAGAACAATGTTAACAATGTTAATGATTTGAACATTTTTGTTAGAACTTCTCCTTTAGAGAATCAATGTAACACTGGATGATATTAACAATCTCATTATTTCACTGATACATTTACAGTATGTGAACTGGATCAGATTCATATAAATATATTCAAAACATATAGTAGATTATTAATGCATTTCTAAACAAATGTGTATAAACTGAATTAAGTGTAACAAAAGAATTTAAAAGAAAATTGGAATGGAATCAATCTAGCCCCACTGAAAACCCTTGCAGCGGCAACAGTTTCATCAAGCCAGTGAAATCCTTGGTTGGTAATGTTTAGCTGAGCATGTGTGTGCAGATCAGTGACCGTAACATCTGGTGCACAACTTAACATGATGCAAAACTTTTTTAACCCATTAGTGGACAACTTATGAAGGGATTATGACCACTTACTTATTCAGATCTACATAAGAGAATTTCTTATTTTCAGCTTTCAGCAACCACAGTGCTTCTATCACATAGTCTTTAGTAAGTTTCAGTTTTAGTCAATTCTAGTTTATCTGTAAAGCAACAACTCCAAGTGCTGCACAAAAGGCAAAAAAAAAAACCCAAAACTGTGTGGCTGGATACCTCTGATATAGCTCAACATTTTAGTTGCGCCACTAATGTTAGCAGTAGAAAACTTCCATTTTGCAAAAGTTCACATGTTTGTTTTCGTGGGGAAACGCAGACACTCCGCTCGCTCGAGGATAATGTCATAAAATGGCCTTCACCCACAAAGAGCGAAGGGCGGAGCCTCAGAGATTGAGTCATTTCACTTCCCAGTAGGGAAAGAGTTCACGAAAATAACTCATATTTCATTATTAAAATGTTTTTTAGTGTGTCAAAGGTAATATATGATCATATATATATGATATAGTTTAATCTGAACGGTTTAAGAACATCATGATATAGGCCAGGGGCCCGTTCCAAGAAGCGGGTTTTGTTGGAACTCTGAATTCGTGAACTCCAAATTCAGTAAAACTCTGAGTTTTCGGTTCCAGAAAGAGAGATAACTCAAACCCGGGAAAGTGGGCGAAACCAAGCCCGTTCCAAGAAACGGGTTAAGATGAACTCAGAATCAATCACTTTGGTAACTGAGTCTGTGAACGAAACCTGGTCGGTAGCAGGTTTTCTTCAGGAAACTTAGAGTTATAAGACTACATCCTAGGGTTGTACTGCCTATTTGTGCCAAAACTGCCAACAAATGACCTGCTGTGGTTTGTTTGCAGGATGATTTCACTCTGAAGAGTGCAGTGTGAAGGCAAACTGGAAAAAAGGAAGTAGAAGTTTACTTGTAGGACAAACTAATTCTGTCAGACAGCCCTAGAAGGAAAGCACACTAAAGATTCAGGAAAGCTTTGCAAAGGAACATAAACAGACACTTTCCAAAGAGTTGACTGTTAAAGTGGATTCAATGACTCATGTTCTTGTTTTAACAAGTGAAAACTAAATTCCTCTGAAAAAGAATTGAAAAGAGATAGAATGATCAGTGACTGAGTGATTCTTACAGAGTGTTGAGATTCTTCAGTCGACTAAAGGAGCCCGGCTGTAAATCCTTAATTTTGTTGAATCTCAGGTCTCTGTAAGAAAAAGAAGAGAATGTGTTCAAAATCAGACAAATGATGGCAAGGTGAGTGACTTCATTCATTCAAATTTCTGCAGTATTCCTCCATTAAAAAAAAAAAAGCCCAAAAGAAGAATGAGACTCGGGGCTCTCCTGACAAGAATGCCTTTGAACACAAGCAGTACCTAAATAACATTTGACCAAAGATAACAAGCAGGGGGACATTTCAAGTACAGTACTCAGCGGGTTGTGTCTCCTGTTTCTTCCCTCTCTTTTAAAGAGACTGTATAATAACATGAACTAATCACGTTTAAGATTCTTAGAAAACCACTGAATGTGAAAGACCCTAAACCTGCAAACAGGAGAACCAAAAGACCTAAATGGATGATTCATCAAAAAGTTCAACTATCCTGGTTTCAGTTCAGCTAATCTGCATTTATTCTAGCAGATTATGGCCTTAAAAAGTCAATAAACTAAAGCCTAGTTACACAGATGAAGTGTCAATTTGAAAGAGAAGACATTAACCCTTTCATCCATGGAGGTCACTACAGTGTAAAGCTTTGATAACAAATATATGACATACACCAGAAGATACTAAGCAAAGAGAAGACGCTCACTTCAGAAGAACAGTTCATAAATGGGAAGCTAGGTCCTATGATGATTGAAGTTGAGTTCATGACTGTTACTTCATTATACTATTTTCAGTTCAAAGGCATTGTCTTTAACCAAGCTTCAGACAAATCCACAAACAGAGATAGAGAAACAACCTGTACAACATGATATCATATTTCTAATTATTTACAGTTATACCTACAAATTACCACATGATTACATTGATGATAGGTAGGCAGACATATATATTTATAGAATTTAAAGATATAGATTTTTTTCTTAAAAAAAAACAGAACAACTTTATTCTAAGGCTGGGAATCTATTCAAGAAATTAACAAATTAATCGCAAACCTGGCAAAAATGTATTGCGACTAATTGCTTTTTTTTTTAGTTACAGTATTTGCTAACCACGTATTTGTGAATAATCACAAAATGAAATGTACATTTAGATTTACCTTTTATGAAGGCTGTCAGTTAATGAAAAAAAAATAGATTAATCACATTTTTACAGAAGCCGATAACGGCCTTCCATACTTTTTTTAAATAATTGTCTTATTATAACGAGATCCATAATCTTGTTATAACAAGAAAACAAAGTTTGTTTTCTCATGATAATGAGATAATCAAGAACAAAGAATGAAGCGTTCCCCTCTCCCTTTCCCACACTGAGACTTCACCTGTTTTAAGTCTCTTTAGTTTGTGGTTAACAACAAAAACAGCAGAAGAAAACGATCCACAAAAGTAGTTTTTAGTGACTTTTTGATTAATCGATGGATCTATGCTCCTCAAAAGCTTTAATTTTGTCTCATGCTCCAGCCTCTGTCCATTTATTTCCTTAAAACCTCCAAACAAACAGGTTGATTGACAGAACCCAGAGCTGACGAGCATCTGCATATAGTGCGTTCACTGACCTCCGGACATAAGCCGACCCAAACAGCCACTCGGCCAACTCAGTCTGCTTCTATCCTTTTGGAATTTGCATACAATCCAAAGCAAAACAAAGCAGTTTTTCAAAAAAAATGTCGACACTATGAAATCATTAAATTATATATGGATCAGTCGTGGTGTTCAACATTTTCTCTGATAAACTGTTTTGTTTTGCTGATTTAATCATAATTGAGGCAAGAGAGGGTTAAAACTAAAGCAGAGACATTGCTGCGTTTACATGAGCAAAATGTCCTCGATCAGGTCAAAGATTGGATTAGAATAGAACTGTGCACATGGAACTGAAAAACTTTACCCGATTGTAAAAAACATTTACATACGGAGCACAATTGATTGGAATAAATCATTTTGACATGCACAGAACTGTCTAAAGTGCTGGAAATAGTCGTGGAAGAAGAAACAGCGAGTTCCTTTGTAAACAAACAAAGATGCTGTAGCGAGGTAATCCTCTGAACATGCTTTCATTATTATTAATGATATTTTTAGGTGACTGCTCGCTCATAATTTTCTCAATCAGTGTGGTCAACATCTTAATCTGGGTTGCATGGACCTGGAGGAAGGGTTAGAATTAAAGATTCAGCCTTGGATGCTCTTAAAATCCATGCAGCAATGTGCATCTTGGCTGCATGTAAATATGTGGGAGTAACATCAGTCTTTATTCAGTCTGGACATGATTGGAAACATGAATTAATGTGATTTTTAGCACGGTTTCTCAGGATTGTTCGGAACGTGGAGCTGCATTTCCGCATTCAAAAGCCGGCTCCACCGGATTATACCATCCTGAAGCCGCTCAGATAGACAGTTCTCCTTAGGAGACAAAGTTTTCTCAAGTCCGGCAGTTCTCTCAAGGAGAGTAGCTGGACGGACTGCGGTTCGAAGCTCACACCGTAGCAAAGCCCAAATCTGATCGAGCCAGAGTATTCCGAATGCCATGTTTACATGGCACATTGTTATTTAAATAACTTGTGTCCATGTAAAGGCAGCTACCGATGCTTCTTCTCCAACACAACGGCTAACATAAATTCACACCATTTATCAGTGTTCACACCATAACACTTAACCCAAAAGCTAAAAACAAAGGTTACCCCCACCTTGTTAAGTTTACTCGAGCCATGAGGTCCCCCATTGGAAGTGCATTACCTCCACCTCTCGTGAAAGTAGGCCACCGCTTTCACCGTCACTTCCTGATATGTCTATCGCCATATTGCAAACGTCTGCAACCCATCTCCGGTGATTGGTCTGAGTCTCTGTGAGTCATAGCTGAGTCATGAATCTGGAGTGAGTTTATTGTGAGTTATTTTTTCTGTTTGAAAATACAACAACATTCATTGAAGTTTGTCTCGCGCTCCTCAGACGGCTGCGTCTAATTCAGGCTGCAAGCTGGAGAAGTGCGGCGAAGATGAAACTTTGGTTGGTGATTTTATGGAGGAGCTGTACCATTCCGTATGATACACAACTTATTATTTATGAGCTACAATCAAAACAGTGAAAAAAGAAAAACGAACGTTAAACAAACAAAAAAGTCCAAAGCACATAACCTCAGAGTGAAATCTATTTCTACGGAATAAATCCTCATCTAAAAATGTCGACAGCATGCTCCTCTTGTTGTTTTAAACTGCTGCATCGGTACATTCCATTGAGGAAAACAACAGTAGGACAATGATTGGTACATTGTTGAATTGTAAAGTAGGTGTTAAAAGGTCTTCACGGACCCATTAATGAAGTCTGCTCCCATTGGCTACCTGTCATCTGTCACTCAAACCGCCCAGTCGTTCCACGTCAGACCCACAAACACTTATTGAATCATTTGACTGTCACTGTAACGTTGGTTAAGCAAAAAAAATAAGTTCTTTTATATGAATACATTTATTTGCTCTGAAAAAGCTTACAGTGTCACTACCTAACAAGTCAAAGGAAGTTATTTGGAGAACAGAGAATGTGGCAAAAACAGCCACAAACATTTCAACTGAGCAAAGGAGTACAGTAAAGTTCATGGAAGCGGGGTAACAGCCACAGAGGCAAGTGTTTCTGTGGGCAAGGGGCTCAGGGCAGAGCACAGTGTTCGGACATGCTGAGGCAGCAAATGCCTGAAGCATGCCTACAACAGAGCAGGATGGGAGGGGGGTGGGAGGGGGCAGAAGTAGGTGTAGCTTCAATCGTTAACCACCAGAGAACAAAGTAAAAAGGCAGTACTGCATCTTCCAAAGTCCTGTTGGACAAACAATGGAACACTCCAAATTGGGAATGTAACAATTCAGTCAAACCACAATTCGATTCACAGTTTTAAAGTCACAACTTCAACTTTTTCAGATTTTTTTTCAACACAATGAATTAAAGGTATTTTAAGGCCAGGTCTGATTTCTTTTTACCCTTTACATTAAAGTGTCTGTTTTCCTACTAACAGAAAGGATTTAATACACATAAACAATTATACATTGCCCGCATGGGCACTCAGCTCAAATGACTGTTCACGCGTAACTTGCAAAGGAAAAAAGGACTAAAATCTGTTAATAAAAAGAGCCCGTCTCCCAGGAAGGAGTCAGGAAGGAAACAGTCATGAAGCTGTGTCATCACCCATGACTGATGTCATGGCATTGACTGTAAAAGTAGTGGACTTCTCGAGCCATGAACATAGACTGTATATAAGAATAACTGGACTGAGCAAGCCCCCCTTTCCGTGTTCCATATAGGAAGTACCACTGGGTTGCAAGAAGGCCAAAGTCCCATTGACTTACATTAGGGAACAGACAGTTATTTCTCAGTCAATCTGTCAATCAAACCCCCCAGACGTCCCACGTCAGACCCACAAACGTTTTGGAGCCATCTGATTGGTCAATTTATAACTCGAATAACTTGTGATAGTGGAAAAAAATAGTTTAACAAAAATTAGGATTAGAAAAAAGAAGTTAATCAGAAAGCAGCAGAGGAAGAATGATTATTCTGACATATAAAATGACTGAGAAATAACTGTCTGTTTCTCAATGTAAGTCAATGGGACTTTGGCCTTTTTGAAACCCACTGATACTTCCTATTTGGAACACGGAAGTAGGGGGGGTTTGTTCAGTCCAGTTATTTTTATATACAGTCAATGTGTCATGGTAGATTGGTCAACGTTGATGTGAATTTGCCATGAAAATTTAAAGCTGCAGGGTGAGGAACAAATGTCAGCTTTGCTTGAAGTTGTGTTAATGGTTGCGATCACAACTTCTCAAAAGCCTGTAGGGACTGACTTATGTGAAACTTTTAAATCCGAAGGAGCTGAGAGAATTTCCCAGGAAGGAAGCACCTGTGTGTCCGCAATGGTGCAGCCGTATACTCACAGTGAGCCTGCATGAAGAAACGTCGACTCCTTTGCATTTTTTTTTAATTTAGGTACAAGTCGAGACAAACAGATTTTTTTAATTTCTGCATCAATGAAAATGGTGATGAGTTTGAAATGTTTTTTTTTACTGATTCACGAAGAATCGTTACATCCTTAATCCAAATGTTCCTGAAGGTTGGTATTTTGCCGTTTATTTTTGGCCGACATTTGTGTTTCATTCTAGAGAAGATTAAACCAGCTGAGATGCCTGTTCCAGGTATTGTGTTTTTGAGGTATGTTCAGTATCCCACAAAGAGGCAGTAAACACAAACCTGAAAGAGTCAGTGGTAAAGACCTTTGCCCTCATGTGCTGAAATAGTCAACCAGGCACTGTTACTATATGCTAAAGTGATTGCTTTGTCTTGGAAAGACCAAAAACTAAACAAAGAAAAAGATTTTTTTTTAAAAAGGAGAAGGCCAATAAAAGTGAACTATTTTAGTTTCATTCAGTGTGAAAGATTTTAGTAAAGAAATAATTAGCCCACCTAAAGGTTTTAAGAAAATAATGACTAAAAATATATAAGATTTATGAACGAGTGTCCCCACGACACTCATTCATAGAGTCTCCCCACGGATCATGCAGTTTAGTTAATAAACAGTATTGATTGATTCACGAATCAAACCACGATTCTTACTTTTAATATAATGTTTATTGCTATATGTATGTACATTTACTGGATGTATGAATATTGGAATCATTTATATTAAATCACCACCTTTTATATTCATACTTACATGTGATCAGAATCAATAAAATTGATAAAAAAAAAAACAGATTCAGATAGAAAGAAATTTTTCTTGACATTATAAACTTTTTTTTTGGGTCAACCCTCTGGTTAAGTTCAGCAGTAACATAAACAATATAAAAAGGATAACAATCACTGCCGTTTTGGATAATTTAACAACAAAAACCTGAAAATGTTCCCCACAGTTTTCTATCCTCAAAGGTCTTCAACATTTTAGGTTCTAAGCATCACATATTGGTGCAGAGCCCGTATGAAAAAAGTAGTTTTTTTCCCATGGCAGAATCATCTGATTCACATTAATCACATCCACCTTTCAGCACCGCCAGGCTGCGTTTCTCCGCTTCAGAAAAATCTGGAGTTTCGCTAATAGCGTCAAATGTTGAAGAGTTACCATAACCAAAAGAATGTAAACTGTTGAAGCTGATTTTGTTTTTTCAGAAGTTATGTCTGTGAGCAGAACTTCAGTCTCAGTTTTTGAATTGAAAAAAGCTCTCGCTAGTTTTACTTTGAAAACAGGAAGGTTCCCCTACACGAAGACGCCAACAATTTTTTTGACGCATTAATCGCGGATTTTTCTCATACGCGCCTTTCCATACCGCGCGCGCGCGCGCGGGCGTCCCCCCTTTAACTCACCGGCTGCTCTCACTAGATCACAGGCGGGTCTCCAACCACCGAGCTGCGAGCTAAAACCGGCCGGCGCTAGGACCTGGAGAGCTCCTGCACTCTAACGCGGCTCCGGTTCGCGTCCAGTACCACGTCTGGTGGTACCGGCTCGCGTCCGGCGCCGCGTCCCGAGAGCTGCGGACCCCCGACGTCCGAACAGCAAAGCGCACCGGGGGACGTTTTAAATGTTCTGGAGGTTTAAGCGTGATCCAGCCCCAGCATAGCGGCCTGTCTGCCGGCATATTCATGGCGTGAGCTCCGCTGGACACGTCGCTGCATCGAGCTGCAGCCAGAGAACGCGGCGGCAGTAACAGACTGTCAAACTATCCACAGAGTATCCCGCTTTTCTCAGTCTAATGTTTTAAAAAACAAAAGTTCATTGGAAATGATAAATCTCTATTTCATTTATTACTGTAGTTCAGCAGAGGAGGAAAAGATTTGGTCCTGACAAAAAAATGAACATGAAAGTGTTATGGAAATTTTGTTTTTGATGTTTTTTTTAATTTTATTTTACTGAACGTTGATTGAAGTTTTGAATTTAAAATGCCCTTCACTTGCACTTGGGCTTTTGTTAGGCATTTTATGTTACAGCCTTTTATTGTTAAGGAAGTTTATCTCAATACGATGTTACAAAATAAAGTATTTCTGATGAAAACTATTAATTTTGCCATTCTTGTTTTCATAATTAATGAAGAACTGTTAAATTGTTAAACTGTTATACTGTTAAATTCCACATTTTTTCCCCTAAAAAAAGGCCACATATGAATTTGCGATTAATCACAAGTTAACTCAGGACAATGCGATTAATCGCGATTAAAAAATTTAATCGCCTGACAGCTCTAATTTTAATAATTTAATAATAATATTTAATAATATTTTACTACACTCTAGTTCCTATAAAGATTGCGAATCAGCGATCTTGGACGTCGCAAATATTCATACTCGAATTTTCGGGAGCAGATTGCGAGAATCTGAGCACCTGTATACTCGTTACAGCCCTAGAAAAGAACCGCAGAGAGAGAAAAGAAAAACAAGACACACAAAACTGCATGTCTTCTGTTTTCTTTTTTGTGTGTTTGTGTTTTAATTTCACCCTGTCTTCTCTTCAAGCCGCACATACTTGCTTGGTGGGTGCTTACACCCACAGCAGCACATACCAAGTATGGAGAGACAGAGAGCATGCCATGTGTAACAAGAGACAACATCAACACAAAAACATAAGAGAAAATAGAGATTAGAAAAGAAGAAAGATCTGGAACCATTTGACTTTTATTGATGATATGAAGGAAGAGAGTGAAGTCTGCAGGGAAATAATTTTATATGGCTTCACAACTTACAGACACCTGAGAACTGAGACAATCTTCTCTAAAACAGAGCAGATCATTACTAACAGAAGAAACCGGATCAGCTCCTCAATCCTGTTATTGTGAATTAAAGCTTTTCTTTAAATTGTTTTTTTAAGAATGTAACGATTCTTCGAGAATTGGTAAAAAAAAAAAGTGATTAAAACTCGTCAACTTGTTCATTGATGCAGAAAATGTAAAAATCAATTTGACAGCTCTCAATGTAATCAGCCGCGTAATCAAGCGGACACTTTCAATGAAAAGTCAATGCAAACCTGCGCACACTAGAATTCCTGGCCTCTGCACAAGGAGCGCGGGTTATTTTGCAAATTTTTTAAGTTGAATCTTAAGCTCTACACACAAATCTGGCACACACTGAGCACGCGCTGAATGTTCAACCCGGTTCAAGGTGCTTACACACCAGCCGTGTGTGGTGCATTCAAGAACTTGCTCTTCGCGGGTTTATGAACGTGCGGTCAGCAGGTGCTATCCTATCCACACCAGAGCAGCGCGCTCACACAGGTATCAGCAGGGAGGAGAATCTTCTTCTATTCAGCCCCTCCAGGATTTCACGATGTTGCAATCGCAACTCTTAAAGGGGCCATACCATGATTTTCTTTAGCCTTTCAGAGTGAACTATATCCATATATATGATCATATATTACATTTGGAACACTAAAAAAAAAACAAATTCTTTATGAAGTATTAGTTATATTTCGTGAGTTTGTTCCTACCCGGAAGTAAAACGGCTCGATTCCTGAAGCTCCGCCTGCTGCTGCGTGCTGCTGCTGTCTGCGTCATGACGTCATCCCAGACAAAATCCATGTCTCTGTATTTCTCCCACGAGAATAATCCAAACTTCTTCAAAGATGGATGGACATACGATATATCTGCCTTTAGTAGGCCCGGCCATCGCTACACTGGTTCACAACACAAAACACATGCGGATTCTGCACGGCTGTGCCGACCGGGAGTTGGGGGGTGGGCGGTCTTAAAGGAGGGCCGTGTCTAAAGTAACGAACACCTGTTTGAGCTGGAATTTATTGAAGACAGGTCACAACTAGAAGATATATGATATTCTGCATCTAAAATGAAAGTTTTTTGCTGATCATCACTAACTCAGTGGTTAAATTGAGTGTTGTGTTAGTCTGGGGGCAGAGCTTGCAGCACAGACTCCTCCTGGAGGGGGCTGTTGGCATCGATCTTACATTAGCACGTTTCCACCCGCTTGTTTTCATGGGTATGGGAGGGGCTGCTGCAGACAGTGTAGGTTTTTAGAGGATTACTCTTAAATCCATAAACGGATCAAAATTCCGCTTTGGGGTTCTTTATAGTCATTGACGGGTGACGATCGCGGTGGATTCTGGGAGCTGTGCTCCGGTGTTTTGCTGGTCTCCTACAGATTTAGCGTTAGCATGAGCGCTCTATTTCGGTTTTTGTCCTGCCGCCGTGATGTAAACTGTTCTAATACGCTCTCTGGGAGTCATCTGGTGTCTTTTCTCTGGTAAGTACTAAAAGAATAACTTTATATTTGCCGGAAATAAATCATCAATGTATATTATGATTATTTATTTTAGTTCCAGTAATTCGATTTTTTAAAATTCTCAGCAACATTAATATCTATTGTGTTTAAAGTTTAAAAAAGGACGTTTTCTCTGTATTTGTACTGATGGTTATTTTATTTAATCAAAAAGTTATAACATATAAGGACATGATTCAGATCTGTTACAGTAACACCAGAATCTCTTCATGTGAAGACACAGAAACTTTCAGTTAACATATAATTTAAATACTTATTTTTTTTTAACAAATGTGTACATGTTATCTTTATCTTTGTCCTGTGATTTTAATGTATATTATTTTTATTTTTTTTATTGTATCTAATGTTTGTCTTGTATGTTCCTCTTCAGGTCTGCTTCTGGTGGTGAGCGGATTTATAATCAAAAACAGCATTTACATTTAAAGGCAGTAAAATTCTAATTTTAACATATGAATTTGACTCTTGCTGATGTGTGTGATTCAATAAAAATCATGTTTAACATATTTGAGTGACCAGTCTCTTCTGTTTATTCACTGTTTTAGCATATAGGTCAGACAAAAGGAAATGTGGGTCAAAGTCAGATCTGTACAAAATTTATTTTTGAAGCAGATGAAATGATTCAAAACATAACAAACATTAATCATTGAAAATTCAGAGTAAGTTTCCCTTTATTCAAAGTAGGGACCTCTAAACATGTCATGGTTAGAAAGCATCATCTATGATAATACTGTCTGTTTTTTTATATTTAAAGAACCTAATAAATGATCTTAAAGAGTACATTTCTATCTACTGAAAACAAAATCAGTAAGAAATGAAAGAGAAATAAAGTTTAGTGCTGGGTTGAAGAGTGTGCAGCCGCTGGACGTTCTCTCTGATCCTAATGACAGCTCCAGACTCCAGACGTCGCCCGTTCACGTCCTCCACAGTGATGAGAGAACCAGGAGCTGCTCTTCCTTGTAGAATTAAAAATAAAAGATGTCCACCACCGTCCGCCTCAGCTGATCCAGGTGATGTGGGTCCTCGTCGAGCTCATGTTGCTGTGGTGGTTTTGTTGAACTGTCCTTCTGGTGCCAAATGGAAATGATGTCCCCATTAATCCAAACTGTAATTGTAAGGAAAAGAAAATAGATTTCACTCAAAAATATTTGTACACGTGCTGTTTCTGTAAAGATGTGCTAAACACACAAAATAAAATATTTCATCTTGTTTATGCTCAAAATCCATGTGAATATCTTTAAACCAAATCTTTTAAGAAAATGAGTTTGCCTATGAAAGAACATGACAGTATTTAGTTTGGATTGTCAGCAGAAGAGGAGGCAGCATCAGTCTGTTTAACTTCTTCAGATCAGGGGCCCGTTTCAAGAAGCAGGTTTTGTTGGAACTCTGAGTTCGTGAACTCCAAATTCAGCAAAACTCTGAGTTTTCGGTTCCAGAAAGAGAGATAACTCAAACCCGGGAAAGTGGGCGAAACCAAGCCCGTTCCAAGAAGCAGGTTAAGCTGAACTCAGAATCAATCACTATGGTAACTGAGTCTGTGAACGAAACCTGGTCGGTAGCAGGTTTTCTTCAGGAAACTTAGAGTTCTCTGAGGTCTCCGCCCCCTTTTAAAGTGAAAGATGATCAAATATGAGTTCCTTATTAACATTTAGAGAACATTTACATTAGAGACGTCACGTTTTCACCACTCAGAAACCAAAATGACATGTTCATTCATAGAGGATCATGTAGAGAGGAGGCTGATTAATCCAGAGGAAATGTTATTTACGACGGTAGAGGATTTTACAGACACGAGTCGACTGACTGCAGTTTCCTGATTCATTTTTATTTCAGCGATATTATAAATAGTGAGTTTTTCCAAGGACTCGCTATTAAAAATACCGTTTTCTTTTCCTTATTTTAAACCCTTAACAATAGGAATAAAGGAATGTCAAACGCCGGAGAACTATCTGGACTGATCCACCGTCCTGTACTTGCGTCAGACATTAGCTCAATTGACAGCAACGCTGCCTCCCACCGCGTTGATAGCGAGTTCGACTCCCGGCATAGGAAAGTTATTTTTACGTTTAAAAAAAAATCGGCGAATATTTTTTAAGTCTTGACAATTAAAACTAAATAAATACTTTTTTAACATATGCCAGGCAGCTACAGTTTCTTTTTAGCGTGCAGTGATATCTGTGTGTGTAGGTGGGGGGGATCACGGAGATTACTTATTAGATTGGTAACAGATCAAAAACCACTCCTTACTCAACAAGAGACAAAATAACCTTCCTGACATTATTTATTCATTATTAGAAATGATTCAAATAACTGCAGATATTTTCTCTCTGTTCTACCGCTGCAGCTGTGTTGCTTTTCTTGCAGTAAATGTTCTCCTATAGTCACATATGCTTGAAGGAACTTATCAATTTCCCTCGCCGGAAGTACGGTAACTCAGATGTTTGTCCCCGTTGCCATGGTGAATCATGCTGTCTTTGCTCCATTGATCAGGGCTTTTTATGGTCGCGACGCTCACACCTGATTCTGGTTCTGACAACTTCAAGTTGATTGAATCAAACATTTTCAGCTGTTCTGGAACCGAAAACCCAGAGTTTGAGAATTTTGAGTCCAGTGACTCAAAGTTCAGGTTTGAACTCTAAATTTGTTGAACCTGCTTCTTGAAACGGGCCCCTGATGTTCATCACATTCTAACTGATATTAGTTCATTCTGCTTCACTATGACTGTGTCTAGAGGATTCACTTAAATATTAGCTCCAGCTTTAAGACGTTGACATGATTAACTTAACTAAGAAGTAAAGATAAATGCTCCTCATATTGTAATCACACCATTATGTGATCATATATCAACAATTTGATTTAACACTAGAGAAAAACTACGTTTAGCACAATCATATTACTGTTGTGGTGTATTTTTGATGTGTATATAAAGATTACAGTAACTTAAGACTAAATAACTCTTATTGAATAAGTTAGTTTAGGACCACATAAATAACATGTTCAAACAGTGGATGTTCAGTTCGTACTAAACTCGTACCACGGGAAAATACGTTTTCATTGTTGTCTAAAAGTCACTTCCACCGCTTTACAAATTGTGTGTAAAACACCAAGAACTCACCTGTAAAGATTCATGATGTAAATAATCCACCGCGGTGCTGCTTTGCTGGAGAATTGAAGTGGTTAGCCGTTAGCATTGAGGAACCGCAGACAGCAGAGCTGTGGGCGTGAACTAAAACAAACCGGAGGAAAAGCGGGTGAACTCGGTCCCGCCCCTTTTCCCCATATTTAGAACGTCCGTGTGAGGCGGAGTTAACTCCAGCCAATATGGCTGCGGCCATGAGCTGAATATTCAGGCTTCATTTCAGGGACTGTGGAAGTCAATGGGTGACGTCAGAGATGATTGTCTAATTATATATTAAGTCTATGGTTTTGTGCGTCTGTGCTTGTGTGAACATCTGTGCGTATGGCGATTGTGTGTTTATTTTATTTATAAAATAATTATTTATTATGTATATTTATTGCGTGTTAAAACACTGATCACGTCTGTGTGTTTTGATTGTATGCATATTTTCATCTCTACAGTCTGTTTAGACACAAAAACATGATCACATTTGTTGATCGCAGCGTTTTATTGTGAAAAATTGGTTCCATTTTAAAAAAATAAACCAGATTTTCTCATGTATTTTGATGCAACTTCCTGCCAGTATTGACGTGGAGCGCTCGTGGAAAAAATAAACCAGACGCCGAAACGTTCCGCGCCGCTCCGCGCCTGGTCTGAACGACGCCATAGATTAACATGGGCGCCGAATGGAAGCGGACGAAGTTCCGCGCCGCTTCCCAGCGCTTCCGCGTCCGGTATGACCCGGCCTGACTCCGGCATTAGTCTTCCACTACCAGGAACTCACCAGTGGAGAACATTAAGATCTGAGGATTAATCTTCTTATGCTGTTTTTTGTTTTAAGTTTATAATTTTTCCCTGGAAAAAGTCATTTTATTCTAAAGTATCTTTAAATCAATACACAAGCACTTGTGTTATTGTGAGCAGAGAGGACCAAAAGTTAATTTTGTTTTACAATTCTATTCAAGTTAAATGACAGCACAACAACATTGTATATGATGATGATGTTTAAGGGGTGTTCCAGATAGATTTGGTATTTTCAACACTATTTTTAAACATTCCTTTCTTTCAGTTTTTATAGATTTGGTCTCAAGACATGTAAATGTAATCAGACTACATGTTTTTGCATTTGCTTGTGATCAAAGTTTAAATATGTTTTGTTTTAATAAATGGACCTCAATGAGCAAATGTTTTGATGTTACATATATAAATAGCCTAATGTGTGTGTGAGGCACATTATTTGTTTTATTAAATATATGTTTTGATGCTTTTCCAGAAATTAATTTAGCTTTTATCTTGTTTTTTTCTGAGTTTTGGTATCCATTACACCTCTACTTAAACTATTGTCTTTAATTTTAGTTAGCATATAGCTTAAACACTTCAAGTTTAAAGTTAATGATGGTTAAGATGTGTGTTTTACATCCAATCTAGTCTAATAATCGAAAAAATTAACCGGAGATTAGTCGACTATTAAAATAATTGTTTGTGAAAGCCCTATATATACAAAAAAAAAGAAGGAGTCCAACTGCTTTCTTGTTTGAAAGTTTATGTTTTAAGACTGCTGAACAGCCGTCTGTGTCTAGACTTTCAATGGTCTAGCTGTGCATCACGTGCCCAGAACTGATGTGAGGTCATCCAAATGCTACATTGTTGTTCTTTAGCAGAATCACTTGAAAAACAATACTGGTTCTCATCTGTTGCCGTGTTTTTGAATGACTTATTGTGTGAGTTGGTTTGTGTTTTTTAGCAAAATGATGATTTAATGAAAACAGTACAATTGCAAATATGTGTTTTGTTGACATTTCAAAAAACTTTGATAACATTTTGTGGAGACGTGTAATGGAAATACCGTTATAGATGTAAATATACCGGATAATAGCAATGAGGCCAATATGGATCCACGGTCTCGTAGCAGGTACACGAGAAAACAGTAAAAACAAATACAGAATCACTCATATTACACGATTACATTATAAAATTATAGCCTTAGAAAATACAATAGTATATTATTAAAACCAAGACATAGGATCATGATAACAGTAATTGAAACAACAGTACAATAATAAGAGAGTTGAGAGAAAAAGAAAGAAAAACAAATCAGGACATACATTTAAAGTAAACAATATCACAGGAAAATGGAATAGTAACAGGTTAAAAAAAAATGATTACAGAACTGGTTTACTTCAGCCACTGATAAGGCAGGTTTTGAACATCTTTAGCATTGGACATTCTCTAACGGAGGGAGGGAGATTGTTCCAAAATATACTGGCCTTCACAGAAAGAGCATTTAGTCAAAATGCTGTTTTTTCTGTAGCAGACATCACAGTTGCCTCTGGAGGCAGCTCCGGTCTTGAGACCACCAAGTTCTTTTCTTAACATCTTCATGGGAACACAGTAGATGTCGTCAGAAGATGATTTCCAATGGCTATCGAAGGATTTATGGAATTGATGATTGTCCACAAACAGCTCTCCATTGCTGCTTCACAAAGACAAGCTGGTGCAACAGCTACCATCTCAAGAATACATCAAACAACCTGGGATGTGTGAGCTTTGGTTTGATTTGGAACATCAGTTGTTTTATGTCTGCACTTTACTGCAGATGTTTGAGTCTTTGGGCTGTTTTGCTCATTTACTCTTCCTTAACTGGCATCCAGAATGTGTAACGCTATGTTCATACTGATCACAATTCGCATGATAAATTCACGTGGCCCCGCCCTCTTTTGCCACATGGCAAATTTGCTGCTCGTCACCTGGCTGAGCTTGATGCCGTGGATGCATGTGGGAGGAGCTACCAACTAATGATTTTAGCATGATCACTACATGGAGCTTTGTCTGTGGATTAGGGCTGGGAATCACTGGGTACCTCACAAAATGATGCGAAACGCGATACATGGCGCATTTTTAGTTCCGGGTTCGAGTGAACGCTGGCGCGTTTTGGCTGCCGCTGCTCCCTGGACTCAATTGTAATATTTTCCAAGTTCCTGTGCTACTGTGGACTAAGTTATTGCTGCCAACGCGCATTATTTCCACGGCTATAGCCTTTTCGAAACTAGCCGCAGTCTGTCACCCGGTCAGTTAACTTTAAAGTTTAGCTAAGCTCTTATGCCGTGTGTGTGGTCAACAGGTCAAGAGTCTGGGTCATCCTTGACAGCACTCTCTCATTTACTGCCCATATCAATAACATCACCCGGACCGCCTACTTCCACCTCCGCAACATTCGCCGTCTCCGTCCCTCCCTCAGTCCACACTCGACAGCTGTTCTAGTACACAGTCTCATCACCTCCCGTCTGGACTACTGCAACTCCCTTTTATCTGGACTCTCCTACAAAACTCTACGCAAACTTCAACTGCTTCAAAACTCTGCCGCCCGGATCATAACACAAACCCCCACCACTTTTCACATCACACCTGTCCTGCAACAGCTCCACTGGCTGCCAGTACCTCAACGGATAAACTTCAAACTCCTTATTCTGACGTTCAAAGCCCTTCATAACCTCGCCCCTCCATACATCTGCGACCTCATCCATGTTGCCACTCCCGCCCGGGTCCTCAGGTCTTTCTCCTCTTTTCAGCTGGTTGCACCCCCTTATCGCCTCATCACCATGGGGGGCAGAGCATTCAGCCGCTCTGCCCCCCAGCTCTGGAACTCCCTTCCCTCTGATTTACGGAACATCGACTCTCTCCCTCAGTTTCCAAAAACCTATAAACCCACCTCTTTAGACTGGCATATCCACCCTAATTGATTGAATTTTTACTTTTTTAAGTTTTATGACTGTCATTTCACTGTATACT
>NW_023416879.1:49110-49432 GCF_002922805.2 Oryzias melastigma | reverse complement strand
AAAAATACAGTTTTCTTTTCCTTATCTTAGACCCAAAACAATTGAAATTATGGAATGTCAAACACCGAGAAACCATCTCAACCCATCTACCATCCGTGGCTTGCGTGAAACATTAGTTCAATTGTCAGCATCGCTGCTTCCCACTGCGGAAGTTGCGAGTTCGATTCCCGGCTACGGAATTTGTTTTTACGCTTAAAAAAAAGAATTCGGCGAATAGTTTTTAAGTCTTGAGAATTAAAACTAAATAAATACTTTTTTAACATATGCCAGGCAGCTACAGTTTCTTTTTAGCGTGCAGTGATATCTGTGTGTCCGTGTGTGC
>NW_023416879.1:13275-48914 GCF_002922805.2 Oryzias melastigma | reverse complement strand
GTTCTACCGCTGCAGCTGTGTTGCTTTTCTTGCAGAAAATGTGCTCCTATAGTCGCATATGCTTGCAGGAACTTATCAATTTCCGCCACCGGAAGTACAAAACTCAGCTGTTTGTTCCTGTTGCCATGGTGAATCCTGCTGTCTTTGCTCCATTGATCAGGGCTTAGAGTTTGTAGCAGCAGGGGGTAGGGGCAGAAAGGAGACTGCTGGGAGTGAGTTCAGTTTCCTGATGGCCTGGTGGAGAAAACTGTCCCTGAGCCTGCTGGTTCTGGCCTGGAGACTTTTCAGTCTCTTTCCTGATGGCAGCAGGCTGAAGTGGCTCTGGGATGGGTGAGATGGGTTGCCTGCAATCTTGATGGCTTTGCGGGTGAGGCAGGATTAGTGAGAGGGACACCAACAATCTTCTCAGCTGTTCTCACAATATGGTGCAGAGACTTCCTGCAGGATGCAGTGCAGGCTCCGTACCACACAGTGATACAGCTGGTCAGGATGCTCTCAATGGCTCCACTGTAGAAGGTCTCCATGATGGGGGGAGGAGCTCTAGCCCTCTTCAGTTTAGGAAGTACAGGCGTTGTTGAGCTTTTTTGGCCAGTGATGCGGTGTTGTGGTTCCACGACAGATCTTCAGATGTGCACATCTAGGAACTTGGTGCAGCTCACCCTTTCCACTGCAGCTCCATTGATGGTCAGAGGGGGGTGCTGGGTGTGAGCTCTCCTAAAGTCCACAATCATCTCCTTTGTCTTCTCCACATTCAGATGGAGATTTTTCTCCCTGCACCACAGAGCCAGCCTGCACACTTCACTCCAGTAGGGGGTCTCATCGTTGTTGTTGATCCACCACTGTTGTGTCATCCACAAACTTGATGATGAGGTCGGAGCTTGATGATGGAGCGCAGTGAAGAGGAAGGGGCTCAGCACACATCCTTGGGGAACCCCCGTGTTTATCGTGATGGTATTGGATGTGTTGTTCCCGACTCGAACTGCTTGTGGTCTCCCTGTCAGAAAGTCCAGCAGCCAGTTGCACAGGGAGGTGTTGAGTCCCAGGTGGTCCAGCTTGTGGATGAGCTGCTGGGGGATGATGGTGTTGAACGCTGAGCTGAAGTCGATGAACAGCATTCTGACATGTGAGCCTTAGGTTTCCAGATGAGTGAGGGCTGAGTGGAGGGCTGTAGAGATGGCGTCATCGGTTGACCGGTTGGACTGATATGCAAACTGGTAGGGGTCCAGAGTGGTGCGGAGAGCAGACTTGATGTTCTGCATGACCATCCGCTCAAAGCATTTCATGAGGATGGTGGTGAGAGCGATTGGGCAATAGTCGTCGCAGCAGGAGGGGGATGACTTCTTTGGAACCGGGATGATGGTGGTGGCCTTGAAGCACAAGGGGACAACCGCCTGACTCAGGGAGAGGTTGAAGATGTCTGTGAAGACATCTGTGAGCTCATCAGCACAGTCCCTCAGGACACAGCCGGGGATGTTGTCAGGCCCTGGGGCTTTCTGTGTCTTTACTCCTCTTAGTGCTCGCCTTACGCTGTCAGGTGAAAGCATCAGCACCAGGTCAAGTAAAGAGTCTGGGTGTCGTCCTTGACAGTACATTATCTTTCCACTCTCACGTCAATAGCATTACTCGGTCTGCCTATTTCCATCTTCGTAACATTAACCGTCTGCGCCCCTCTCTCACTGTTCACTCCGTCTCAATCCTAGTTCACAGTCTGGTCACTTCATGTCTAGATTATTGCAATTCACTTCTTTCCGGTCTACCAAACAAAACCCTCGTTGAGTGTATGAAAAGGTTAAGATGACAAGGATCACAGGTAAAGGGTTTTTCCTGCATAGAGAACTTGGTGGCGGCCCCCACCACCTAATTTACAAGCGCCACCAGCTCCTGCCGTTAAATCGATCAGATGATCAAGTGTTCCCAATTGCGATTTTTCTTTCATTTATTACTGGAGTTACATACACCCACCACTAAAGACAAGTGGCACTGTGTCCAAATTAGCAGATTAAACGGGCAACTACAAGCCATTGACTCAAGCTCCACCGTAATCTCCAACAGTTAAATCCGGTTTTAAATGTAGATAAAGTCAGAAAAATGATCAATAGAAGAGGTTTGGGCGCATTTCTCCATGAAACACACGGATGGTGATTATAACGCAATCAGAAAGGGTGAGTATTAGGGGTGTAACAGATCATGGATAATCCGTGGTCCATACAGATCCACGGAACCACGGTTTGGGCCACACATGTACCTTGGATCACGCCCCTCTTCCTCCCCCTCGGCCGCTGCGTTCCTCGAGCACAGATTATTTAATTGTCTTTGTTTTAAATGTGTGAAGGTTGTTTTTTGATGGTTATCCAAAACCCAAAGCTCCCACCGCGTGTGGGAGGAGCTTCCAAAAACTTTTCTCGAGCTCGTCATGGATGACACACATACTGAGAGATCGGGTTTATTTATTTTAAAGAGATGAATAAAAGCACTGGCGCATGTCTTCGGTTCTGGGTTCAGCTGTCCTATAGCCGCTGCTCCGTACCGGGCCGCGCCGTGACGGGGAAGGCAGAATGGCAAGCCAAAACGATCAAAAATTGCTTGGAAAAGTGGGCACGTCAGTACCTCATCTGCACATGTACTAGGGATAATAATAATTTTAAATATTTAAATGTTCCCACAGTTAGTTTCAATTCTACAATTATTACCAAAAAAAAGAAAGTTTAATTTTAACTTTTTCATTTAAGATTTAAATTGGATGGGGGAGGTTGCATATTCAGCATTATTTTCTCTCAGTTTTTGTAGATTTGGTCTCCAGACATGTTAATTGTAATCATAAACTACATGTTTTATATTTTTGTTTATGTTCAAAGTTCAAGGATGTGCGAGTGTATATTTATGCTTAAAAGTACTTTATATGTTTTCTCAAATATATGTTTTAAAGATTTTCAAATAAGTAATTTTAGGCTTTTATCCTCTTGTTTTTTTCTGTTGCTTTTTATTTCACCTTACTGATCTGAAAAAACAATCTGAATAGTGACCCTAAAACCGTGACACAATCCGAACCGTGAGTTTTGTGATGCGTTACACCCCTAGTGAGTATTGTTTCTTCTATAACCGTGTACATCTAGCTATACATAAATAGATAAATCTTTATTCCAACCTGAGTCATGTTAGTCAAATGTATTAGTTTTACAGGTATGGAAAATTGCAAAGTAAGCAACTTTTTTTTTCAAAAAGAAAAAAGAAAAAGGAACAACCTGACAGATGGAGTGTAGTCACATCAAACTGGATGTCTGTTGTAAAGTTGCAATTGATGGTCTTAACCAAGAGGCTTTTGACTAACAAGAGTGTCTGAAAAGGTTAAGATGAAACATTGACCAGTCAAACGCTCTGCTACAGACTGTTAACTGTACAAATGAGTAGCTGAGTAGTAATGAGTCCATGTTTGTTGTATAATCCCATGTTCAGTAAATGTCCATGGATCTGTTAGTTTCCATGAGGTGTTATTTTCTAAGAAGCACTTAGAAGAAAATAGAGAAATAAACTTGAAATGAAATAATATCAATTTGTCCTTTACTTATATAAAAATACCAGCTAAAATAGTCAATTTGTATACATTTGCTCGGGGGAGTCACGAGTACACAAGTCTGAGGCCGCGATGAGACACCACCAGCACCACCTTATTTTAAGCCAGGGAAAACCCTGAAGAATCAAAGTTAAAATAAACAAGTTGAAAAAATAAACCAATAAATAAGGTGAATTTTAGAGGTGTATAGACTAACAGAGAAATGAATCAATGTTTTTCTGTTAAAATACCCTTGTGTGAAGGTCTTTGATATCTAGAAGAGCTAAAGATTCATTTTTGTTGACTGTCGTGGAACCATTTCAAACCATCATGTAAGCCAAAGCTTCCACAGAGTCTTTATACCTACTATGCTTGCAACCATACATGGAAAGTAGGGCTAGACGATATATTGATATTATCGATTAATTTGAATTTTATGTTTTAGACCAGTGGTCCCCAACCACCGGGCCGCGGATGAAATAATAAACGCGTTTTTTTTTTGTTTTTGTTTTTTTTTTTTGAGTCGGAAATCTTTTATTTTGGAAATCAACCGGATTCTCTTGATTAGATTGAGCGCTAAAAGCAGTCCAACGTCGTGTAACTAGGGTTGGGCACCGATAGAGTTTTAAGCGGTTCAGGTGGCGCAAAGCAGGTCTTTGGTTTCGGTTCCTAATCGGTGCCAATTTTGGTAATTCGGTAAAAAAAAAAAAAAAATGTCTACATCTTCCCAAATCAACACATTTTGATTCCCAAGTCACATAGTTAAGACCTCCGCATCATAAATTGATTTCTCTTTTTTTTTTTTTATTAAATTTTCATATTAAATCAGAAGTCCACAACCTCTGAGTCGCAAACAATGACCCCTCCCCTCTTTCGTGGACATCAGTGGTGCTCTCCGCTGTGGCCGCACACCAGCTGTGCACCGCTCTTTTGCTGCGCGGCGAATTCGCTGCCAGCCGCCTGTCAAATCCTGAGCTAGTCTGGAAGTTACGGCGTAAAGTCAGCTCTTGCAAAGCGCAGACATGAAAGCTGCAGATAGCAGAGGAGATTCAGCAGTGAGGCAGAGAGAGAGAAAGATAGTTCCGAGAAGAAAAAAAAAACCACTCGTGCCACGAGGAGCCCCCACCCCACCCACCACCCCTGTCTGCTAATCGTCTGTGTGTGTAGCGGTTAGCTTTGGTTGATGCAGCAGCGAGACATACGGACATTTTCAAACGGACCCAGTCAGAACTGAAGGATAAAGCTGCTGGTTTACTGCAGTAACAGAACATTTACTAAAAGTGTTGATTTGAAGACAGCGCCGTTGTTACACACTGACGCTAGCATGATGCTTAGCCGCTAATGCTAACGAGCTGTTCCCATGTGTTGTCTATAAATGTAAACACGATGGGTTCAGAGTCGGACAATGTTTTCATGGAGCGGACTTTAAGAGGAGGCAGATAAATATAACAACATGAATTCATAGAACATTTCTAAAAACTGTATTTGATAAATATAATAACAGGCATGAATCCACTTTGTACTAACTTTATTGGTACTGTCTTTAGCATTAGAGAGCTGCATCTTTACAGTCAGTGATAACATGGAAAATATTCAAAACACTGAAATGTTTTTAAGCTCTTTTTGTTATGATTTAATATCAAAATGAATCATCTGGACAAAGAATTAAGAAAAAAAGCATTTTCTGTCAATCTGCTCCCTTTGCTAAATCTGTTCTTGTTTTCTCTTGTTTACAGTTAATGACAATAAGACATGTTCATGCTGTTAATGAATTGATTTTGTGCCATTTCATTTACTTTCTCTAAATTCTAGAAAAGACTGGTCAGTCTCCTCATCTGGTTCAGACAACAGGATTTTTTGTTTGTTTATTTCGGATCCCCATTAGCTAGTGGAAAATTTATCTGAGTTTGCTTTTATGTTGTGACTTTCTGTTTGCATTCAACATGATATTTTTAAAATAACACTCATGTAAGTTTCATAGCAAAATAATGTAATAATTTGTCCAGTAAAAAAAATATTGTTGAGGTTTTTTTTTCATTATTATTATTATTTTAACTGAGTTAAAAACTAGATTTTGGTCACTGATGTTGTAACTTGGAGCATCAAACCACACACAGCAACACCAGTTTGAAGGCTGTTGCTATCAGAAGTGTTCTGCTGAATGATTGTATTTCTCTTTATAGGATGCTTAAGCTAGCGGTAGCTCACAAAACACCTGCTGCATTGTTCTATAAACATTTTAACAGCTTGTATTTAGTTGAACTTTGTCTTCCAGCATATTTCCAAAACACATGTTAAAATAAAATAGATTTTGTTGTAAATATTCTGTCATTTGTAACCTTTGTTAAAAAAAATAAAAGGAGGGAGGAAAAAACTGCTTAAAATTGAAAATCAAATTTGCAATGAAAAAGAACCAGATTTTTTTTTTTTTTTTTTTGGTCATATCGGCCAGCTCTAATGGAAAGTAATCTCCAGTCTTTCCATTATTTTCAGAAAGCAGCCTTTTTTCAAGTAGTATTAAAAAAAATCCAAGACTTTTTTAAGTGAGCAGTCAATGTGTTCCAAAATAAATCCAATAAAAATGTAAAATATTTCATGACATCACATCCTTTTTTAGAGGTCGGAGTAAATTAGGGACATAGACTTTCTGTGTAGCAGCACACAGACACACTTAGACATTCCTCACGTACATGGGAGCTTATGCTGCGCCTACAGAAGCTGTCTGGCGGCAGATGAGCTGTTGCATTTCAGGCGTTTCAAAGAAACTGAAGGAACCTGGGTAGGAAGTCACGTCCTGACATGACAGCCAAGTGAGGTGGAAGGTGGGGGGCGACATGCGGCTGCAGCTTCAAAGCTCACCAGCATAAAAGTTAGTGGGAAACCACAGGTCTGCTCTGATCGGCCCTCTCCCACGGACCAGTCAAACTCTGTCATTGGAGTGGAAAAAAGACCACAAAGCCTGAAGACTGTAGCTGTGGGCTAATTTCATGTAGCAGAAGATGGGTTTGATGTACAATCCGCAGTTTTTTCTTTGTCCTGAATAAAAGTGTTTAAACATCCACAATGAAAAGCACAAGATCGCTCTGGCTAATTAGAGACGATGTTTGGAAGAAGCAAACTGCTTTCTACTCAAAGAAGGAATGTTTGGAATAAATTCACACATGCTTTTTACGTTGTTTTTTTTTCTTTATCTCTACTAAAAAAACACACAAAGAAGTGGATGGAAAAAAGAGCAATACGATGTCTTCAAAAAGACAAAGTGATAGACATGGATGTCTTGTCACTGCAGAAACTTCTCCGATTTGGGCTGACCTCACGACCTGTGTGACCCCACAGACCATGTCCATGAACCTTTACGGCTGAACCCATGCAGGTGGGACAACTTTGTGTAAACATCCACAATTCTGCTCAACTAAACCACTAATTCCCACTCACGTTTCAAACGGGAACAGCGCAGAACCGCGAGTTTGACCGGAGCAGTAAACTTTTGGGCAGAGCGCGTGCAGGCCGCCGCGCGCGCAGACTGCAGGGAGGGGTACTCACAGGATGGTGGTCAGAGAAGACACGGCCGGCACGGCTTCCAGGTTCAGATGCATACATCTCACAGTGGTCCGGAAGCACAAACAGCGGCTGGGGCAGCAAAGGGAGAACTGCGGCCCGCAGGCAACCAGCAGCAGCGCCGCCGCGACGACCCACGGAGAACCGAGGAGGCGAGTCCACTTCGCCATTGCTAACAGTGAAGCGAGCAGAGCACAGCCCGCCAGCCGCCCCGCTCCCCCTCTCTGCCGTGCACGTGGGCGGGTGCACGCGCAACAGCACGCTCCAGCCGCTGCAGCGTCACAGTCCCGTCAAAGTCCAGCAGGAAACCGCCCTGTCTGCCCAGCTCTCCATTCATTCAGTCTGCAGCTGCAGCAGCAGCGCCCCCTCCAGACTCTGATCGGCTCTAGCCACCGACTTTCACTGTTTTTAGGGAGGAATTGTAAACTAGATTTGCTACAGTTCTAATTCTAAATTCGCCAAAAGTGTGATGAGTCTTACTGTAACAAAAACAAACAAACAAAAAAAACAATGCTTAGCATTTGTTTTTTCCTGCCACAGACTGACTTAGAAAGAGTACCTTTAACCATACTTGAGTAAAAGCATAGATACATTACTTTAAAAAGTACTCAATTACAAGTTACAAGTCACCAATTTCAGAAAGACTTGGGTAAAAATATAACAGGAATCCTACCATGAGAATTCTACTTTTTGAGGTTTTAAATGCATTTTACTGTTCGTTCTTCTCTATCAAGAACCTCAAAGTGGTATGTTGATCCGTTCATGCATTTAAGAGTAATCCTCTAAAACCCTGCACTCTCTGCAGCAGCCCCTCCCATACCCACGACAACGAGTGGGTGGAAACGTGCTGACGTAAGATCGATGCCAAGAGCCCCCTCCAGGAGGAGTTTGCTCTGAAACTCCGCCCCCAGGTTAATGCAACACTTTTTTCCCCAATGCTTTATTTACAAATGAGATACATTACATAGAATTGTTACGTTATCAGTAACGTTTCACATCACAGCAACCACAATTACCAACATAACATATAAAACAACATATAAGAGACTTGACATAGTAATACACATAAACATAAAAAAACATAAATGACAATTTAACTTTTGTTAGGTGTTCTCATTAAGTTTGTATTTCTTAACAAAACAAAGTAATTTCAAGCTATTTTTCCTTTTCATATAATTAAGTGACTGAAAATATAAACAGAGCTCTTTGTGAAAAGTACTAAAAAGTGGTTTGGTCTTCAAAAATGTATTTTTGTGAATAAAAAACTTTCCTTGCAATAGCAGGACATTAAGAACTGTGTTTTCTGGTCAATTGGAAATCACCACCCTGAATAAAACATTTTTCACATCCAAATGAACTGGATCTGCAATTTTAGAAGAAAACCAAAAACAAAACTCTTCCCAAAATGCATTAATAACTCCACAGTTAAAGAATAAATGATCCACAGTTTCAATGTCATTTAAACATAAACTACAGCCGTACTCATCAAAACCAAATCTGTGTCTCTAAAATTCCTTGGATGGGTAAATATCATTGATTATTTTAAAATGAATCTCTTTTACTTTTGGTAAATAGAACATTTAAGGAATTTAGATCTCATTTCAACCACCTATTTAGGAAAGTGTTTAGAAATGTTTCTTTTCTGAAAAGATGTTTGGAAAAGTTCTTTGATAAACAAACTCCGTATGAAGGTGTTTGGTAATTCTGTTTTCGTAACAGGCTGTCTGTTTAATAGGAGAGGAGGGAGTAGTAATTGAATTTTGTTTAAGAGTAAATTTTGAGATAATTGGATCAACGACAGAGGAAGGGCTTTGATCACAGCATCATATTGTTTCCCATCAGACAACTGAAATTTAGAGTAAAAGTCTTTAAACGTTAAAATATTTCCAGAATTATCCAGTAAATGCAGGACAGACCACACCCCCTTAGGATTTGTTTCTTCATAGCACATATCGGCAATTCAAGAGAGGCATGGACGAGGACAAAAATTGTATTTATTGATGAGTTTCCAATCCAACGAAACTTGTTGATGAAGGGCAGAAAGTTTGATTGGCAGTTTCTTCAGGTCATAGTCACATTTCAGCAGGAAATTGATTCCACCTACATCACTGAATATTTTGGAGGGAAACTGAAACCATCCATTCATCTTCCTGACCCCTTTGTCCCTTTCAGGGTCACGGGGGTGCCGGAGCCTAACCCGGCTGCTGATGGGCGAAGGCGGGGTTCACCCTGGACAGGTCCCCAGTCTGTCTCGTGGCAGCTCAATCACACACCCATTCACATTCACTCTCACATTCACACCTAGGGGCAATTTAGAGTCACCAATTAACCTATGAAGCATGTTTTTGGACGGTGGGAGGAAGCCGGAGTCCCCGGTGAAAACCCACGCATGCACGGGGAGAACATGTGAACTCCACACAGAAAGGTCCCAGCCGGGAGTCGAACCGGGGCCTTCTCGCTGTGAGGCAAGAGCGCTAACCACTGCGCCACCGTGCAGCCCGTGACTGAAACCAGAAACCCTTTTATTTAAGAAGGATCTCAGATCTCTTGACTTTAATTGTACTAAACATTCAACATCAATAGCTTTAAGTTCTCCCTCTTCATATTCTGTTAGCATCACACTTTTTCCGATATAATGAGTTGTGTATTTCCAAATGTACTTCAAATTAGCTTGATTTATGGCTTTAATTGCTGGTTATCACAATACTGGTTATCACGTCACTGTGACGTCACACAAAATGGCGACAGGACCGTCAGCGGGAGATGTTACTTCCGGTTAATGGATTTAGACCGGTAAAGTGAAGAACTGAACGCTGTTTAACACAATTTTACATAAATAATAAAACATAACCATACCAATTTCAAAAGAAAAAAGCCGAACTGATTTTCATTTCCTCTCTCAGATCGTTATCAAATCAAAATACAAACGTTTGATATCCTCCAATATTGGATGCTTTATTGAAAATATCCTATCATTTGAGTAGATATTATTCTAGTGGGTTCTATTTGGGCTGATGTTATTTACACATATTTTCAGTGTGATAAGCACAAAAGAAATTCATGCTAACCCTAACCTGCAGCAAAGACCCACATCGCTGCATGTCTGCACGGATTTTAATCTCTTCCCAGGCTAAAAGAACTTGTTATATCTACAGGATATTTTAGGGGACAATTGTAAAAACAGGAATTGTTTGATTCAGTGAATATGTTCAGAGCAGCTATCGAGCCACAAAGTTTCGAGGTTTCAAAAAAAATGCGGTCAAGTAAAAAAAGAACCTATAGGGCAGGCGAACAAACGTTATAAAATTACATGCAAACAGTCCAGTGTTGGGGTAACGGATTACAAAGTAACAAATTACTGTAATCTAATTATTTTTGACAGTAATGGAGGAACGTAATGAATTACAGTGGAAATTTCTGTAATAAATTTCAATTACTGGACGGCAGAAACCCTCGTTACTCCGTTACTTTGGTTTTGAAGGCTCTAACATTTTCTCTCGGTTAAATGAAACGAAACAGAAGAAAAAAACAACAAACATATTGGCGCGGTGCGCCCGCATTCTACTGGAGAGTGGGGGGGTTATAAGTCAAAGTCCAGACCCGCCCTGAATGCTGTTATCACAGCGCCTAAATTCAAAATCTAACGAGAGACTGAGAAGCAGCGAGGGGACTTCTCCTCTCAGTGTCAGACTCCCGGACACACAGGTGAGCAGCAGAGACCCGCCCCGCTGAAACACCAGCTCCCGCTCCTTCCTGGAGTCTCATATATCTATTCTTTTACCCGTTCTTCTTTTATTTTTCACGCTGAGCTGCACGTGATCTGTCAATATGAGTTTGGGTGAAGGGGAGGGTGGTTGTATTGCAGTGCGCTGCGGGGGTGGACTACCGTGGCCCCCCTCCTGTGGCTGCTGCATGGTTTCACCCCTCCCCTTGGTTATATTTGCACCTTAGACATGTAGGACCCTTGGTGGGGGGGGTGCTTGGACATCACTGCCAGCAAACAGTCGATGTCCTCTCAGTGCCCTTCCCGCCAATTTTAACCGCATCATAGGGCGGGGGGATGCTCTGCGCTTCAGGGTGGTAGTGGGCTGCTCTTCTGGGGTTGGGGGGCTCTCCAAGGGTGGGGTCCTGCGTTGGCCCTCCTGCCGCGGTGGGGGGGCTGCTCTTCTGGCTGGGGCCTGCACTCTTTTTGTTCCTGTGACTTCCTGCTCTCGGGTGTGGGGGGCCTCTGTGGCGGTCCCGCGTGCCCTGGTCTGGGTGTTTGGCGGGATTGCCAGGCGGGCGGGTTCTCTCCGTAGCTCCATGGCAGGTGTTGGGGGGTCCGGGCTCCAGCTGCTGCTGGAGTAAACAAAAAAAACATAATCAATATAAATAAAGCTTAGCATGAAATACAACAGGGGTTTATACTCAATAAATCCCTGTTGTGACAGTAAAATCTGCCCAACACAAGAAGCTCTCAGCCCACATCTGTTGGCTCAGCTGTTGGACAGGACAAGTTTTTTAAAAAAAGAAAAAAGAGATGATAAAAATGTAAATATACCACAACATCAGTCAAATTCTAAGCTTTAATTCTAGCCCTGTTTTGTGGAAATCAGTGAAT
Source organism: Oryzias melastigma (assembly GCF_002922805.2). Lineage (NCBI taxonomy): Eukaryota > Metazoa > Chordata > Actinopteri > Beloniformes > Adrianichthyidae > Oryzias > Oryzias melastigma. Next base: position 37,206 of record NW_023416879.1, on the reverse strand, counting down.
AAATGTGGGAGCTTGCCGGATTTTTGTGGTTGATGTCTCACATTGAAACAGCTGCGTTCCATTGATGGACTCAATGCACAGCAATGGCGCCTGTGCGCGCACGTCTGTCTATATCTGCGAATAAGTAAGGGCATATCCAGTAATGTCTATCAATTCCAAGATTAGATGGCTTCATGTAGATGTGTAGGAGAACTCCAAATGCAGAAGTTTTTCAGGACACTGTTGGTTGACATCTAATAGAGAAACAAAATAGAGTTAGAGTTGTCAGAGAGGACCTGTAGACATCTGCAGTGAATGTATAGATGTATAGATGTATAGATTTTCCTAGTGCCTAATGATTTATCAGCACTAACTGCATAAATATGTCAAGATGATACCTTGAGGACCCTCTGCTATCCCATGTGGATGTTTCAAAGGTTGCATTCACTTTCAGTTACAGTTCATGTTACACAAAACAAAAACACTCACCCAGTGTGTTCATTTTACACATTTTCAACATTTGCTGCAATTAGAAGGTCTCTACAGTAAGCTCCAACAGAAAACATAGTATTCATAATGGCACATGTTCTCCTAATGTTTCTTTGGCTCACTACAAAAAGTTTTTAATCGGTTAACTGACTATTCAGAGAGAACCTGTGTCTTTGCCCGAAATGGAGGTAGAAACTTGCATGAAGTTTCTCAAAATAAAAGTAAGAGTTTTGAACAAAGTCTTCTAATGGAAGTCTCAAGTTATTTATTTCAAGTAATTTATTTTTTATTTTATATATTAATTTGTAACCTAGAATAGTAAATGTGTTTCAGATTTTAACAAGTATTTGCTCAGATACTACATAATGACAGCTGATTTACAGTCGACATAAATAAATAATTGACATTGCTTTGGTCTGTGAACCCATCTGCTCATGAAGTAGTTAGAAACCTCTTTGAGCTCCACAAACAAAAATGAATCAAGTATATAATTAAATGTTGCCCTTCAATCTAAAGACCTTTTTCAATGATCTGGGGTAGCCCCTCTAACAGTGTCAGCTTTGCAAATGACATTGTCTAGTCCTTGTTATTTGCAGTTCAACTATGCAGACTTAATCAAGATTGATTTTAATTTATGTTGATTTGATTTTCCTTTTCCTCCAACAGATGTCCAACACCAGGGTGTGATGGTTCTGGACATATTACCGGCAACTACGCCTCACACAGAAGGTACAACTCAAAAGCTCTATTAACACAAAGTCAGTGAAAAACAATATTTTTTTCTTTCAATACTCTTTAATTTTTTCACTTTCCTTCTCACTTCAATCATCTGCAGTCTTTCAGGGTGTCCACGGGCCAGGAAAAGTGGGATAAAGATCATCCACAGTAAAGAAAATAAGGAGGATCAGGAACCCATCAGGTGCTCTGCTGATCATCAGTCTTCACTTTTAGTCCAAGACCTGAAAGGCTGCAGTTTCCACCTGCATCTGTTCACTAATCACCATGGGACATATGACATGGCACATGACTTTTTCATTTCCTCTTTTCAAATGATGCTGAGTAAAACTGATTTGTTAAGCGCAACTTTGTTTTTTGCAGTTACTAAATGTCCTAAATCATTTTTTCACACTTTTAAGGAAAAATGAGTAGCGTGTTTTAGCTCTTAAAGGTGTAGGAGGAACTCTGGAAGGGCAATGTGGCAGCTTGGAAACAGAGGCTCTGCAGTCAGTGAACTCCTGCAGACACTCATGCAGGGAGGTGTGCACAAAAGGGAGAGATAGAAGCAGAGAGAGATTGATTGACTCCACCTAAATCCCACAATGGGATTTTGTGGCCTCAGCCCTGGAGCTGCATTGATTTTTCTGGTGGTGCAGAGCACAAACAAAACACTTAGTACATTTTCAAGCTTGTCATTCTGTTATATTTGGACCTATATATGTACACTTACATGCATCCATGGAGTGCACCCCCCCACGCACACACACACACACACACACACATATCTATATATATATATGCACACTTGTGTGACAGAAATACTGGAATAGAGAAAAAATATACCACAAAAATCTTAACCAAATACAGTATACCTCATTGAGATGGGACAGGTTTACTAGCTGTAGCTGTGTGAGCAGAACAGGTAAAACACTGGGTTACAGGTGTCACAAAGGGATTTAAGTAAAGTACATCTTTTACATATTATATGATTTTAATGTAAAAACTAAATAAAATGACGCCCACTTTAAAAAAAAAATATAGGCCAAGAAAACTTTAGATTAGCATGACCATGTTAATTTGAATATCAAGTAAAACAAAAGAAATGAAAAACAACATGTTTATGTATTTTTGTTTAACATCGAGAAAGATGAGTCAGGTCTTTCCCTGAAGGATATTGACAATCAAACTGAATAAAGTTTGATAGAAATGAAAAGTCTGACTAACCTGGGTTTTGTTTGTGTGCAGGTGTCCCGTCCCAGGCTGTGATGGTCAGGGGCATGTGACAGGAAAATATGCATCCCACAGAAGTGCATCTGGATGTCCCATAGCTGCCAAGAGGCAAAAAGATGGTTATCTGAATGGAATTCAGTTCACATGGAAGTCCGGAAAAACAGAGGGCATGTCCTGCCCAACTCCAGGATGTGACGGCTCAGGTCACGTCAGTGGCAGCTTTCTGACACATCGAAGGTGGGCTATGGAACCTGACTGAGATATTAAACAATAATATCAAATAAGGGCACCTTGGCTTTTTCTGCTAGAATAAAAATAATGTTTAGAATAAAATATTAAAGGTATAGCATTCTAACAACAATTTGACTCAGTGGTTAGCGCTCTTGCCTCACAGCAAGAAGACCCGAAGCAGAATCACCAATAGGGACCTTTCTCTGTGGAGTTGGCATGTTCTCCCCGACCTCCATGCATGGGGACTCCAGCTTGCTCCCACTGTCCAAAATCATGCTGTCATAGGTCCAGTGGTGATTGGAGCCTGGACTGGACTAAGTGAGTGTAGGTGTCTATTGGTATGACTGTACCCCTGCCTTCACCCACAGGCGATGGGTGTCCAGGAGAGGCCACGGCAGTCCCGTGACCCTGAAAGAAACAAAACGGGTTTAGAAAATGGGTGGAACAATTAATTCATATAATAGTTTGTGGTTGTTGGTACTATTCATCATCATGAACCCATCGGTTCATTTTGAACAATGTAGTTGGATCTGATTCACTGACCTAAAACAAATCAGAACATCTTTATTCAAACTTCCAGCAGTGAGACTCAGAGATAAATATCTGCTACTGAACAGTTCAGCTGAAGTTTTCAGATTCTTGTATTTCTTCAAGATAATATATTAAATATGTGTACAAACAAACAAGAATGAATGTCAGATCCATTCACATGTTAGTTTGATAAAGTTCAGTCCACTGTTGTTTATCAGAATAATCATTATTAGAACATTCTGTATGGTCACATGACTTTGATCAATTCAAAGTGTTTCCACACATTGGACACATTGGTGTCATAACACTTTTTGTGTTGAACATTTTGTATGTTAACTTATCTTATATACATTTTTTTTATTTCCACAATAAAACATACACATTTAAACAGTAGAAGACATTTTATTCATGGGAAATGTAAGGAAGCAGAATGAAGGAAAACACGTTTTTTTGACTGTTACATGCAGATATTCGACAAAAAGCAAAAGGTACATGTACATCTATGTACACATTGTTACTTAACAACTATACTACTGCAGTATATAAACATTAAAAACAGTTGAGAATAAAATACAAAATTAAAGAATTTATAAGTATCTTTTCTTCTTGCTTTTTTACACCATTACAATAATTAAATAAAGTCATTAAATGTATTTTTGTAATAGATCTTCTTTGACAAGTTTTTTGAATGTGATTGATAATTCATTTTTTGAATTGATTGCTTTAGATCCTTCCTCATTCGAACCCCTTGAATTTCTTTCATCTTTCTTTTATTTTTTTTCTGAATGTTGGTAATGAGAAAATCTCATGATCTTTAAGGTTGTAATTATTCATTATTTTTGTAAACTTGTTTTGTATTTTATATGGCAGACAGTTTTGATGAGCTTTGTACATTAATTTCAAAATACTTAGATTAAAGACATCCTTAAATTTTAATATTTTGATTTTATTGAATACTGGATTAAATGGATCTCTATACTTAATGCCAGATATAATTCTTACTACTTTTTTGTAGAAGGAAATTTGAATTTGCATGACTGACACCCATTTCCCCAAATTTCAATGAAGTTCATATGTGGAACAATCAATGAATTGTATAATAAATAGAAAGCTGTGCTGTCCAAAGAAGTTTTGACTTTATGGAGAATTTCAATCACTTTTATTATATATTCAATCACATTATTATAATGTTAGTAATATGAGGTCTCCAAGTGATTCTTTCGTAAATGATGACGCCCAGAAATGTATTTTCCTTCTTTCTATTGATCTTAGCACCGTCTGTTTGAAATGAAATATTTAGATTGAAATTCCAATTGCTGAATATCATAAATATCATAAAGGATGTTTTTTCACAGTTGAAGGATAATTTATTTACAGCAAACCACTTTTTCATGTTTTTTTAACTTTGCTTGAACCAACTCTTTCACGTCTTCTAAATTATCACCAGCATATTAAAAAAAAATGTATCGTCAGCAAACAAGACACACTAACAATGTCATTTAAGTAGAGGTTGAAAATCTTAGGCCCCAGAACTGACCCTTGGGGTACCCCACATACTGTTTTGAAATTTGATTTAGTGTTATTGTTAGTATGTATTGTTGTCTTTTGTTTAAGTGACTTGTCACCCGTTGAAGGGCTACCCCTTGAATATTTTTTTACTGAGTTTTTCCAGTAAGATGCTATGGCTCTCTGTAGTGTCAAAAGCTTGATTAATGTAAATGAAAATGTTGATTAGGGGATTATTGTTGTCAATTGCAGTGGCTATTTGCTCAGTTAGGCCCATCAAAGCCATGGATGTAGAGTAATGTGCCCTTAATATTCACTATATTCACTACTATTTAAAATAGTTTCATTATTAATAAAAGTATCTAGTCTGGTCATTTTCCTTGACTTCCAGATTCCTCGACTAAACATGTATTGCTTCAGTTTTGTGTTAAAATGCAGTGAAGGTGATATTAGCAACCCTTCAGCCACCAGCTCTCATACCACTGAATTTCAGGAATTGAGGAAGCTTCTTGGAACAGAAATGAAACATTTTCAACAATAAAGTATAAACCAAGTCCAATTTATTGGTTTTTTTAACATTCAACATCCATCACTGATTAATGAAAGCTTCAAGGGACCCTCAGTACACACCACTGCTCCCCTAAATATGTCCCTTGAACTGTCGCCTCCCCTCTAATGTCCTCCACAGGCCCAGACACCCAAAAACTTGAAGCACCGTACTGGTCAACTCCTATGCGGGTGCATGAGACTATAGCTTATGTGGATGTTCGATGTGTTTTCCTCCATGTGTTGCTCCTTTCTGTTATCTACCACTGTGTTGAACTCAACATGTTTTCTCCTTTTTTCACTGAAGGCTTAGTAATTTTTACAAAAATGCAGCATGTTTTCGGGCAATCCCAGCAAAAGAATACAGTACTTTAGACATGGCATGCACAGGGTTTGCATTGTGTCTTAACCAAAAGCATACATTGACTACCTTGTGTAGGGCTGTTGCCTGGTTTTCTGTCTTTTTTACAACAGTTTTGCTTGCGAAATGACACAAAATAGGAAATGATTGCATATGTGCACTGAAACAATGTCTCCTATTCTCCATATTGCTTGCAGTCTTTCAGGTTGTCCTCGTGCCACCTCTGCCATGAGGAAAGCCCGGCTCTCTGGAGTGGAAATGCTGACAATAAAGCAACAACATTCAAGCAATGGTAGCTATGTTCACCACTCAGTTACACATTGCGGAAACTCCATAACTTTGGAATTTTTTATTGAAATTTGTATTGATTTTAATGATAGTAGACCAGTCTGTGTTTTGTGTGAATGCATCAGCATGAACTGATCTACTCTTATGGTTTGTTGTTCAAGGAAATACATTGAACAAAAATATAAACACACTGCTTTTGTTTTTACAATGTGGGAATATTACTTTTTGGCCCACCACCGGCAGGAGAGCTCAGAAGGGGTCGCTGCAATGTGATTTGGGTGGTAGTGGAAGGCGAGTCGTGTAATTTTGCTTTTATGACACCTCTCTGGGACGGAAGGAGCCTGAGCCTGTGTGGGAGGTTGATCGGTACTGGCTAGACATAGTTGGGGTCACCTCCACGCACAGTCTGCAACACTCAGTCTCTGACACTCTCATTGGCCGTTTTGAGATTGAGTGTGAAGCAGCTGGGATGAGGGTCAGCATTACTAATTCTGAGGCCATGGTTCTTGACTGGAGAAAGGTAGTTTGTCCTCTCTGGATGGGTGGAGTGCTCCTGTCCCATATGGAGGAGATTAAGTATCTTGGAGTCTTGTTCACAAGTGAGGGAAGATTGGAGCATGAAATTGACAGGCGAATAGATGCAGCCTCTGCTGTTATTCATGACAGAAAGAACAAGGTCCTGAATGCAGACAGCTCAAATGAGCTTCCTTGGACGCTCCCTTAGAGATAGGGTGAGAAGCTCAGTCACCCGGAGAGAGGTCGGAGTAGAGTTGCTTCTACTCCACATCCAGAGGAGCCAGTTGAGGTTAGCTCGGGCATCTGGTCTGAATGTCTCCAAGACGCCTCCTTAGAGAGGTGTTCTGAACATGTCCCATTGGGCGGAGGCTCCAGGGAAGATCCCGGACACGCTGGAGAGACTATGTCTCTCGGCTGACCTAGGAAAACCTCACTGTCCCCCAGAGGAGCTGGAGGAAGTGGCCAGGGAGAGGGAAGTCTGGGCATCTCTGCTTGGACTGCTGCCCAGCGACCCTGTCCTGGAGGGGCGGAAGATGATGGATAAATTGTTTTTTTGCTCCCATTTGTAATGAGATGAATTAAAAGGTCTGAAACACTTTCTAAAAACACAAAATAACAATTAATTTGAAAAATTCTTCACAAATCTGTCTAAACCTGACAGTGAGCACTTCTCCTTTGCTGACATAATCCATCCCACCTCACAGGTGTGCCATATCAAGATGTTGATTAGACAGCATGTTTAGCCTTGGAGTGGCCATCATAAAAGGCCACTCTGAAACATGCCATTTTGTTTTATTTGGGGGTTCTGGCGACTCAGAGACATGGTTGTGTGAAGCAGTGCAAAACATCTCCTTCGCATAGAGTCCATCAGATTGAGGATTGTGGCCTGTGGAATGTTGGTCCACTCTGTCATGGCTGTTGCTGTATATTGCCAGTAACCGGAACATGTTGTCATACATGCTGATCCACAGCATCCCACATGTTGTCAATAGGTGAAATGTCCAGTGAGTGTGCTGGCCATGCCAAGAACTGAGATGTTTTAGCCTCCAAGAAGGAGCTGCTATAAGAGACCAGCATCTAAAGCAACAAACACTCGTTAGACTCTGCAATTATTGTAGACCAGGGTCTATTGGAGACCGCCCACTACTTGGAGATGTACAGTATGTCGGGGTTAGGTGATATTATATTTATCTTAGTGAAGTGCATGCTTACAAATTTGGAGATGTTTCATTGTAGACGGCACCGGTGCAATCAAGAAGGACATTATTTCAATGAGTTTAGCTGGAAAAGTGTCTTTGTACAATGTACCATGAACAAAGAAAACAGTGTCGTCCACATACATCAAGCATTCAGTTTCAGGACAAACAGTGACCAAATCCTTAACGTAAAAAAATAAAAGGGGGGGTAATATTGGCCCCTGGGTTAACTACTAACTATGAAGATTTTAGTGTGTGGCTATGTATTAGCATGGAGTTTTTAGTGTAATGAGAGCGGGTGGAGGAACATGTCGAGAGTTGGAGGTTTGCTCTGAAAAGGAAAGGAATGAAAACATTACAAAAACAGAGTATTTGTGGGTAAGTGAGAGGTACTGAAATCAAAAGGTGAGATGAAGTCGATGGAGGATTTCAAGTATTTAACCTTCAAATTGTGTTGAGATCACAATTGACCCAATTTCACACTTGAAAAAGGTAAAACGGTCAATTGTGACTGCAACACAATATTAGGAGGAACAATGATGATATTGAAATAAGAATGCTGAGGTTGGAGCTACCAGGACAGAGACCTAGAGGAAGATCAACGTTCATGGGTGTAGAGGAGTGGGACATGAGGATGGTTGGTATGAGTGAGGAGGATGGAGAGGAGAGGGTTACACAGAGGTAGATGATTTGCTGAGGCTATACCTAAAAGGATCATCAAAAGCGAAACAAGGTTTAAGGTTGTAATAAAGTATTTAAATGGGACAAATATGCCTGTAAGAGATCAGGACAGGGGAACCTTTTTTATTTTTACTTCTTTTTCATTTTTTCTACACTAGTAAATGTGTTCTGATGTTTTGTTTGTACTTGAAGGAAGTTCTATTGCTATTTACTTTTTGTTTTTAGTTTTTCATGTTGTTCATTTACATTACAGACCATACTAAACAGAAGGATCAGCGTTACTGTCATCTGTCATTCACAGTATTGGAGCATGAAGAGGAGATCAAGCAGCTGGATGAGGAAATCAAAGATTTAAGTGAATCTAATTCACAAGTGGAGGCAGACATGATCAAACTTAGAACACAGGTGGGCCAGTGTTGACCTTTCTAATCATGTTTCTGTGTGTTTTGCTTCACAACATTGTTTGTCTGCTTACAAAACTCTTCTGCTGCACAGATCACAACAATGGAGTCCAGCTTGAAGTCCATAGAAGAGGAAAACAAGGTGATTGAACAACAAAATGAATCTCTCCTGCATGAGCTGGCCAACCTCAGCCAGTCACTGATTAACAGTTTAGCTAATGCCCATCTCCCTCATATGGTAAGGGCCACCAGGAACAGCAAGCCAGCAAGTGTCCAAATATAGTAATCTAATTTGATTGTGTGAGCGTCCAACCGTAGTTTTTTGAACAATTATATTCTAAACTGTGTACTGCTGCATATACAATATGTACAAACAGTGAAGATGAGGTGTTCATGAGATCACTGTTTGTTGAGCTTTAGTCCAATTAGCACAGATTTAGCTCACACCACTCTTGCCTGTCTGTTTTGTTATTGAACCCATTAAGTTTTTAAAGAAAAAGTACCTGATATTTTCTGCTCTTTTAATGCTATAACCATGACTTGCTTTATTGCTAAAGCTCTGTTCACACCAAATGCGATTTGCGTATCACATTTGCGTCGGACGACTGTTTTTTGACTTACATCAAATGCGCTGCTCGACGCCTGTCCAAAGTGTTCATGAACCTAAAGCTCCAGGCGTGTGTGGGAGGGGCTACTGTCTAAAGTTATTAGCGTCATCAATAAAAGGAAGAATTGACTGTATATCTCATTTATAATCCACAGAAGACACGGATGATGCTGAGAGATCAGGTTTATTTATTTTGAGGAGTTCTACAGAAGCATCAGTGAACATTTCTCCATGTCTGGTTCATGAGATCATTCAGACATTCTTCCAGTACGGTGACATTTAGCATCTACAGCATGAGCTGAGTCTGAATGACGGCGCTTTTGGCTATTCTTCCTCTGTGATTCAGTCTAATGACTTCCTGTCCTGCATCAGTCGGAGAAAATAATAATATTGGATTTTTTTTTGGTTGTTGTTTTGATGGAAAAACATAAAGAAGTTCAGGAGTAGAACAGTCAGATTCTCCTGGTTTTGGACTCCATTGCATCTGCAACACATTCAGTGACGTGCGGTGAGGTTCATGGCTGGTGAGGCACTGACGTCATCAGTCAGATTTACAAACTTATGAACCCAACAGAGAAGCTAATTCACCATTAGATTGACAACATTTAAATTGTGTTGTTTAAAATGTCGTTTCTAAATTTGTTCTGTGTACAAACTGTAGAATAGAAAAAAAAATTGCCAAACACCCAGACGTATTTGAACAGGAAGCTCTTAAATTTGCTGCTTTTTTTACTAAAGAGATGTTGAAAACCCACAAAAAAGACATTTCTAAAAAATTTAATATTTGATTTGTATTTTTAATTGTAAAAAGTATATTCATTTTTTGCATTTTTTAAGCAATATTTTGCCCCTGACGGCACGTCACTGAACACTGAGCTGAGTCCCTGATTAGTTGATGCAACATTTCTTCTTTGCCAAAGTTCTAATTTTTTAACTCCCACAATGAATGTGTCTGCACATTGATTTAACATTGAAACTGGAGTCCCTTACATGGGAATTGCATTTGGTGTGAGCACAGCACAAGACTTTGAAAAATGATCTTCTAGCTGGGTCTGGCTTTTGTCCTTTCAGGGCATTCACTTACGTAGTGAATCATTTTTAGCACACTCAAACTCTAAGTTGAATCATAGAATCCTGTGACCAACAATCCGTCATCCCAGCTTTTGGCTGTACAAGTGAACTCAAAAAGGCAAAACTGTTGCTTAAATGTGTGAAACCTTTGTGGCAGAATTTTTCTGTTGAACTCACAACTTCCTTCTTTATTGCGAGTCATTTGAAAAAATTTAGTCTTGTATTTCAGCAGTTATTTAATTCAAAATATGTCTCAACCTGAACAAAATGTGCTCTTGGGATCTACACTCACTAGCTTCTTTATTAGGTACACCTGTCCAACTGCTCGTTGATGCAAATTTCTAATCAACCAATCACATGTCAGTAACTCAATGCATTTAGGGATGTAGACGTGGGCTGTGTCCGAATTCCCACACTAATCCCTAACTACTAAAAAACTATCTAGTGTGGGACTATCTAGTGCCCTGAATTGATGGATTGATGCTCACTACTTTGCTTTTGTTTTTCTAAACATAAGATGATATAATTTCATGTAAGAAAGGAAAACCTAATAAATACAAGCATTTGACAACATCTGTTTGTGACTCCACCGTTTTCTGATGATGAAAACGTGGATGGTTTGTTAAAAGATTACATTTAAACATGTTTTTTTGCAAAAATTGTTCAATCGCAATCCATTGTGGTCTATTTTCGCTAATGTAGTGAGCATCAATTCACACTAGGTTTTTTTTTTTTACAAAGAATTGTTGATTTGGACAGCACTAAAAAATGGCGAACACACTATATCAGTGCTTTGAAGCAGACGCCGCCCACAAGCAGCTCCCAAATCCTGGTCCTTGATTGGTCACAGCTCTGCGCTGCTAAGATTGTGCGTGGAAATGTTGAACCGTGTGGAAGATTAAGCACACGCTCAATGCGTGCCTAATTTATACGTAGAGCTCGAGACCCGACTTGAAAACTTGCGTAGCAACGAGCACCCAGACGCACTCCAGACGCAGAGGCCAGGAATTCTGGTGTGCGCGCGTTTGCATTGCCTTTTCATTGAAAGTGTGCTTTTGATTGTGCACTGACGCGGCCGGTGTGGAAGCACCTACAATAATCCTCCACTCCTCCTTTTTATTTTATTTATTAATTAAGTCATTTATTTAATCATTATTTTGTGTTAAAAATAAAGATATTTGAGAACATTGAAATGTTTTATCAGGGCTTTTCTTGCGGAAATCCTGATGCGCCCCAGCCTCACCCAGACTCTGCCTCCAGCGGCCCCCAGATAAATTGAGTTTGAGACCCCGGCACTATGTAGTGCACTATGTAGTGAGTAGGGAAGGAATTCGGACATAGTCGTAGTCAAGATGATCTTCTGCAGTTCAAACCGAGCATCAGAATGAGAAAGAAAGGTGATTGAAGTGACTTTGAACATCTAATGATTGTTGATGTCAGACTGGCTGGTCTGAGGATTTCAGAAACTGATGATCTACTGGGATTTTCACCCACAACCATCTTTAGAGTTTACAGAGAATGGTCAGAAAAAGAGAAAATAAGGTAGCTGCAAGGGGGCCCAAGCCAGGGTCTCATTGTGCCGGTCCCAAGCCCAGATAAATACAGAGGGTTGTGTCAGGAAGGGCATCCGACGTAAAATCTTGCCAAATCAAATATGCAATTCAGTCCTACGAAATCCATACCGGATCGGTCGAGGCCCGGGTTAACAACGACCGCCATCGGTGCTGTTCACAGACAGGGTGCCGGTGGAAACTGGACTACTGTTGGTGGAAGAAGGAGAGGAGGAAGGCGGGTTCGTAGGAAGAAAGATTAGTAAAGGTGAAGTGAGAGGGGCTTTGAAGAGGATGAAGAGTGGAAAGGCTCTTGGTCCTGATGATATACCTGTGGAGGTATGGAAGTGTCTAGGAGAGATGGCAGTGGAGTTTTTGACCGGGTTGTTCAACAGGATCTTAGGTGGTGAGAAGATGCCTGAGGAATGGAGGAGAAGTGTGATGGTGCCCATTTTTAAGAATAAGGGAGATGTGCAGAGTTGTGGTAACAACATGAAAACATTGATTTATCCTGCATCAATGATTTATCTTGTATCAATGGTTCAGACTGGTGGTGGTGGTGTCATGGTGTGGGGGATATTCTCTTGACACACTTTGGACCTCTTAGTATCAACTGATCATGGTTCCAACCCCACAGTCTACCAGAGTATTGTTCTGACCATGTCCATCCCTTTATGACCACAGAGTACCATCTTCTGATGCTACTTCCAGCAGGATAAGACTCCATGTCATAAACTGGAATCATCTCAGACTGGTTTCTAGAACAATGAGTTCACTGGACTCTAATGACCTCCACACTCACCAGAACCCAATAGAACCTTTGAGATGTGGTGGAACAGGAGATCGACATCATGAATGTTCGGCCGACAAATCTGCACAACTGTGATGCTGTCATGTTAACATGAACCAAACTCTCTGTTTCCCGTACTTTGTTGAATCTATGGCACCAAGAATAAAGATAATTCTGAAATCAAACGCAGTTCAAGCCGGTACTAGCAGGATGTATTTAATGAAATGGCTGATGACCAGGGATGAAAGTAGATTTGTGTTTATGCTGGTACTATAACAAATTACGTCAACATAAATCAGCAGTAAATGGAGATTAGGAGTGTAATGATTAATTGATTAATTCATTTATACAACCAGAGTAATCTGTCTGAGGGAAGTTGTTAATTGATTCAAATCAAACTATACCATTAAAAAATCTTTTAAAAATAAAATAGATTTAAGATAATCAATCTTGTTTTTTGTTTTTTTTTACCATAACTTAAAAAACAACCAAGTACCATCACGCCAGACAACACACACATGATGCAGCAGAAAGTGATCAACCATCATTCCAGTCTTTGAATTGATCAAAGTCATGTGACCATACAGAATGTTCTAATAATGATTATTCTGATAAAACAACAGTGGACTGAACTTGATCAAACTAACATGTGAATGGATTTGACATTCATTCTTGTTTGTTTGTACACATATTTAATTTATTATCTTGAAGAAATACAAGAATCTGAAACCTTCAGCTGAACTGTTCAGTAGCAGATATTTATCTCTGAGTCTCACTGCTGGAAGTTTGAATAAAGATGTTCTGATTAATTTTAGGTCAGAGAATCTGATCAAATCGAATCGTTAAAAATGAACTGATATTGATGTTATAATATGAATCGAATTGTTGCTAAAATGAATTGTTACACCCCTAATGCAGATAAATGCTATTAAATAAAAATGTTAATATATATATATTGTAATTGATTATTTTACTGAAGAACTTGATAAATCCAGGAATTGCTCCTCCATTCTTGCTTTCTCACTTCATTTGTCTCCTCTAGGAATTCTAGCTTGTACATCGTCATTCTCACTTGCGAACTTCCTCTTAAACAATCTTCCCTGCATTGTTCTATTTTTCAATTACTTTTTCAAATATAAACTAAGTACTTTGCTACATGTTTCACTTCTACCATTGGTTTTGGTTTTATCTTAAACTTCCAATCACTATAGTGTTCAGAAACTGTAGGAATAATTTATTGTTTTTCTTGTGTTAAAACTAACCAACCTAGAACTTGCACAGAATTTTTTGCGCAATTGACTGTGAATGAATTGCGCCTCTCTGGACAACAAATCAACCGTACCCTGTAAGACATGTATGCTCAATGTGGTTGCTTTGAGAAGCGCGAGTTAGCGCAAAACACGAGAGGAGAGAGTGAGACATAAATCTATTGACATATGCATGAATTCTAATAAGTACGATGATAAAACTCTAAAAACCTCATAGACACTAAAATGGGGAGATAAAGACCTTATCTGAATTTTTCACTTCTCCCTTCCCCTTTATTTACCCCTCCAAATGGAGGGTTATGAAAAAATAGTGTCTCGTGTTTCGGACGTGACTTTCATTTGATGACGTCATCAATAAATCCCTGTCCACTACCGTTAGGGCAGAACTTCCAGTGCTTGGATAAACATAACAACAGCAGTTTTATAACGTTAAAAAGGTCATACTACAACATAATGTCATTACTTACATTTGAATGTAAACTTCTGCACCCACGTGAAGAAAAGCGCTTCTCAGCGCGACTCGGTTTAGCCTCGCGACGGTGGACTTTGGAACCCTCTGTTTGGAGGGTGAAATTTAAAAAGTAACAATTCTGAACAATCTGCCACTTCAAATTGAGCGGAAGGGTTAAGGGGAAGAGTGAAGGGTAGAATTCAGATTGGGCCGAAGTGTTTACTGGTTCACAGTTTCAGCCTGTCGCCGCTTTAGATTGTGTGTTGAATTAGCAAAAACAAACACAGTGCTGATCCTCCAGGCAGTACTGGGTATGCAGTACTGGGTATGCAGTACTGGGTATGCAGTACTGGGCTGTACCAGATTACTTTCAACCCTGCCGGTGAGTGTATAGAGTGTGTACCCCTGAAACAGACTGTAGAACTGTTCAGGGTGTATCCAGCCTCTTCCCAGTACAGCTATCATTTGACCCCAAAACAGTGGAAGGGGTTTCAGGAAATAGATGGATGGATATATTGTTTGTAATTAATATTGTGACTGGAGTTTGGTGGCTTAATCTAAATATGCCATATGCTGGATTATAATAAGAACTACTTCCTCATTCAAATAGAGCTCACAGAAATGTGGTCTTTTTCATTACTTCCCCAGAAACCATTGTCTCACAAAGAGCCTCTTCTGAGGGCCAGCAGCTGCTTACAGCTTCACCAGCAGGTACGTTAGCCCTTAACAAAACCACAGATCCCCACAAAGTCCTTAAGCCTCAGTCAAGTTCTGATTTACTTATTTATTTATTTATTTACACACATAAAAAAATACAAGCAAAATGAAAAATACAAAAGTAAAATCATGTGATGGTGTGTTACAGAAACCCTTTTGGGCTTATTCAAGACGGTAACACACCTCTGTCAAAAAATAAAACATAATAATATACAGTAGGTAAACAAAGAGAACTAAATAAACAATCTAACACAGAAAACCAAGTACCTCTGACCTATCAATTCCAAATCAATTGATTTTATAAATATTAAGTTGATAAACATTTATTATTATTATTATTTTTATTTTAAACAAAATCAAATCCAACTTTTATACCTTGAGATCAAAATCTTCTTTAGGTTATTTTTATTGAATCTTGTTATCAAAAACTCATTCTCATTTAATAGTTTGCTGCTATGGTAACGAAGAATTTGTCAGGTAATGGAAGTTTCATGCGCAGGTGATTCTGTGTCCTTACATCTCACTCTAGTCATCAGTAAGGTGTGAGTACTTGCTCCTTACTGACGGTGTGTTTATGTGATACATGGCTCAAGGGAACCACAAAAGACTCTGTGCAAGGGAACTGGAAAAAAATATGGAGAGAACATAGTCTCACCTCAATTTGTGTCTGCATAATTCTTGATTTGTGCTTACATTACAAGTGATTCATGCATAATTTTTAAAGTTTTGTGCATGTAGTTAGTTACAAACTATTGTAATTTTAAGTTGTGCATGTGTAAATTGTATTTTTTTTTATTTCATAATGTTTGTACTTATGCACAAAACATTGTATGAGTTACAAGTCGAGTATTACACACACACAAATCCAAAGTTATACACAAATTAGAATTACGCGCGTATAAATCAGGTTGATTTCTCAATCCTGTCAGGAACTAGTGGTGCAAGAGCCAACATGCAGGAGACCATGTTTGTGGCAGAAATTCAGAGGTTTAACAAGTAAATCTAAACATGACAAAAATAGTGAACTGAAAGAGACATAAATAGTGACAAAAGAGATGTCTCAACAAATGAAAAACTAAATAAAACCACTCCTACATTGCTAAGGACAATTAGCAGAAAAAGAAAAAGAAGCTGTTGGATGATTGTTAACATGAACTTGCTGTGACTGACGAGGGGACACCTCCAAACAGAACATGAATGAAACCAAGTAATATCACTGTGAAGACAAACACATTTGATTTGTTATAACTAACAAGCGGCATGTCATTTGTCCTCCAGGAGTCTCTCAGCGAACAGAACTTTGACGCCTACGTCACCACTCTGACAGACATGTACACCAACCAAGACCAGTACCAGAGCGTGGAAAACAAGACCCTGCTGGAAAATATCAAACAAGCAGTTCAAGGAATCCAAGTGTAAGCCTTGGACAACGGAGACCTTCGATTCGCTCAGAGACAAACACAGGCAGTGACAATTTGAACTCCTTGTGTGACATCTTATATAGGGTTATATATTCTAAACTTTGTTCTCAAACAAAACAAAAAGAGGTGTTATGATCAAAAAAAGACCTCAAAATCATTTTTTTGGTCTTGCTTTGAGGAAGAATGGAAATACTCGCAAAATAGTTTTTGAAAACATTCACATTTTGTACGTTTTCATATGAGCGACATAGTGTCATGTAATGTTTCTAGCTGCTCATGTATGCACATTTTTAGTGTATATTTCTGAACAGTAAACAAATTAAAACAGATTCTTTGTATTGCTCGACATTACGCATTTTAGATTAAAAAAGTCGACACCCAAACAAGGGAAAAAACTACAAACAAAGACGGGGAGCTACTTATTTTTTCTGTTAAATGAATGACTATGGACTTGATCATTTACATTTTGTTGTTGTTTGTTTCTCCCTTCTCGTCTTTTTTCTTCCTGTGTGTAGATGATTTAAGACAAGAATTGGTTTGCAAATAACTTTATTTTCTGAAAATGCTTGAGAAAAACTTTTAATGTTTTGTTTCAATGAAAAGTAAGGATGTTTCGCTGCAGATGGGGGCATTTTTAATTGGTGCTGTAAATGATTCCGACAAGGAAACTGACCGGATGTATGTATGAATGTATGAATGAACAGCTATATTGTAAACATCATTACACGGAAACCCGATGGTGGAAGTCCCATTACTCTATCTGAGAGCCAATTGAGTCCTTGAAGAACATATCATGCATGTTCACAAACTCATTTTTAATTAGTCTGAGGTAGAAAATATGTAAAGACATCGACCTGAAGATGCCACATTTTAGCCTTTCTAGTATCGAATTTGCTCAATTTTGGGTTGCTAGGATCATGAAATGTCTCAGCAATATACTTACAAAATTATTTCTTTCTCGGGATTATATGTGATGCAATCTGAAAAAATAAAAACGTATGGGTATATGCAATTTCTTCTTTATAAGCATAGTGGGGTAACATGAATCTTTTTAATATAGCCTATGTAAAAAATATTGATTTTTATACAAATCTTTTAATACAAAAAGTCTTTTTAAAAAAAAGAGATAGAACCTGGACATCGAGTTTCAGAAGCTAAAGTATATGAGTTCCACTTTTTTTCTGTACAATTTTGCACAGGGACACCTTCGTTTCCATGTTTTGATGTTATTACAGATACTAAAAGCGGCACCTGAGAGCCTGACGAAAGGGTTTACAAGGTTTTTGTAAAGAGTATTTATAGAGTATGACTGCGGGACTTACAGGGTCACTGTCCCCACTTCTGTGCCAGTAGACTATTTGCACTTGTCCTTGAAGATATTATCCTTGTGTATGGCAGCGTGCAATTTTCCAGGTGACCTCTTTGGCACACAGGTGGAACAACAAACTGCTCGGAGCCACTGCAGGTGTGGATTTACCACCACTGAGAGTGACACAGGCAGAACAGGGACTTTGAAATCAGACAAAAGGAAGATTATAAAAATAACAGTTATACTGTAGGCTATTTTCAAGTGTAAAAACATTTCAAAGTTTTTTCATTTTGCTATGTTTAGAAAGATAAAGTTATCCCCCCAGCAGCACTTTATATCTAATCACTGTACAAAGAAGTAAATAGTCAATCAGTCTAAGATTTAAAAAAACTAACAAAAAAAGGCAGAGAAAATAAAGGCTTGGAGGTGTTTGTGGGGTGATACAATCCAGCTCACATCCCAGGGAAAATCCCCCTCCAAACTGTTCTGCTAGTTGGGATCATGTTCAGAATTTGCCTTTTTGAGAGCTAATGCAGAAGGTTTTTGTGGTTCAGCTCATCTGAATCGTATCTATTGTACTTTACTGTCCTCTTCTAGGACTCTACTACCCATCATTCATGACTGCATACGCCTTTTTCCACAGCATCGTGTCTGCAGCTTTCGCCAATATAGTAATGCTTCAGTAGAATAATAGCTATTACCAGTTTTTCAATTATTTCTCATGATCAGTGAAAAAGGACAAAGGGACTTTAAAGCACAAACTGGCTGCTCATCTGACAATGGTGCATAAACGAAGGTTGTCACATATTTAGACTTCTGAATTTTCATATAAATTATTGTGAATTCATAAGAGTTTATTACTTTGTTCAAGCCAGTTCATTTGAGGTTCATTTCAGTGGCCATCATCAAAGACAGGATTTTGTATAAACTATTGTGCTCTGTGGAACTGAAGTTTGATTTATTTTTGTACTACACAGCATGGATTTGTTGACATTTTAATTTTGCTATAAATGTGTGAGATCACAAGTTGCTGTGATATTTCATTTATAAATTGTGAACTTTGTACAATTTTTGTCATGCTGGATGTTGACACATCTTACTCAGAATAAAGAAAATGTGTTGCCAGACGCCTGTGAAGACAAGTCAACTGAGTGTTCTTGCAAGTGTTTCTGCAGAACCAATCGTTGGGTCCAACAGGTGGCAGCCTTAGTCGGAGAGCAGTGGACTGGCACATCAAATATTCACTTGAGAGCCTCAAATACACTGTTGTGGTCCTAACGTGTCAACATGTCTTGTGCGTTTTCTACTTGCACAGGTCATGGCTTGGAGTCCGATCATTTCACAAACTGCTTCTCACTGACTCATAGACTCATTTTGCAGCATCATGTAAAACAGCCGGTTGATTCTTTTTTATTAACATCTGCTCGTCGGTAACTCTCTGCATGTTGTTGTGCATTCTGTGCTCTCTGCTCTTCCATGCAATCCAGCAGACAATCCAACATTTAGTGTGTGGTCCTTACAGGTAAAACTTTAATTATTACTAACTGTTGGGTAGCTCTTCAACCCCTTCACCTAATTATTTGCTTAAAAGTTTGAACTTCATAACTCTTTAACTATTCAACCAACTACCGCTTTTTAAGTCCACGGAAAATTGCTTACGGAAAAAGCCCCAAGCTAAGAACGTTGAGCTCTACAAAACAATAGAAGTCAAGTAGACTTTCAGCTACTGAAACCATTCAACTTTTAAACTATTCAGCAGACATTGGGCTCTTGAACTTGTATTTTCCTTTTTAAAACTCTTGATGGTTTTTAAAATATTGCAGTTCCATGTTGACATATCATCTTTGAGTCAGTTTTCAGTTATAAATGTAAGTGAATGCAATCTGAGTGTGAGTTTGAACCAGGCAGCAGAGTGGAGTAGAGTGGGACAAGTTACACACTTCAAGTGGATTAGTTTAGCACAAAGTCCGCCATTGTGTACTTCAAAGAAAAAGTATTAACATCAAAATGTAGGCCTTTTTCCTGGCTTTCTGACGATCCAACTTTGAAAATCCTGAGCCATGTAGTTTTCCTACAGAGGCCCCAAATATCAGTAAAAGCCATAGACTGTATATAAGAATAACTGGACAGAGCAAGCCCCCCTACTTCTGTGTTCCATATAGGAAGTGCCACTGGGTTGGGTTGACTTCCATTGAAAAACAGACAGTTATTTCTCAGTCATTTTATATCTCAGAATAATCATTCTTCCTCTGCTGCTTTCTTTTTTTTTATTCCAAGGTTTATTTATTTATTTTTTTTAATACATAAAAAAAAAGAAAAGAAAAGAAACAAAACATACATACGCACAGATGCAAACACAGGACAATGCAGAAAGAAATGAGCTGAATTAGACAGAGAAAACAAACAAAAGACACATACAGAGAAAAATAATAAATAAATAAATTATAAAATCTCTCTTTTAGTTAGTTCATTAATCATCATGTAGTGAAAAGATAAGGTATTTTTCAGTTCACAACTATTTCATTTCATAAGAAGCCTTTATAAAGAATAGCAGACGCATCAACACTTACATGGTCCAAAAAAGGTTTCCACATTTTTGCAAAGTTTTCAGTTGTAGAATGTACTGTTCAGGTTAACTAATCTAGAGGAATGTGGTCCATTATTATTTTCAACCGTCCTGACATGGTGGGGGGCTTTGTGGAGATCAAGTGGAGCAGGATATTTTTTCTGGCACAAAAGGTTAGGACATTAAATAGTTTTCTTTGAGTTACACTCTTAATTTGCATATTGGGGAGGCCAAGGAGAAAAGTTAAAGGTTCTAGTTCAGTTTTGATCTTCAGTATACGCTGTATTTCATAAGCTACGGAATTCCAGTAGTTTTGTATTTTAGGACAAGACCAATAACGATGTGTTAATGTGCCTACAGTTATTTTACATTTGGGGCAGAGTGAAGTAACAGAAGCAGACTTAAATTTAGAAAGACGATTTGGCGACAAATGTACCCTATGCAGGATTTTAGGTTGTAATGCTCTAGTTCGATTACACACTGTAATCTTTTGACTATTGTGCCAGATATTTTTCCACATGTCCTCTGTGATCTCCACTTCAAATTCTCTCTCCCAAATCCATCCCAAATCTCGGGGTCCTACAGCAGATTTTTGTTTTTATATGTTATATAAACACTTGATGGATATATTTCTTGTGGAGTCAAATATTTGTTTTTCAATATCGGAGACATTAAGATCAGTTAACAGTGAAGTTTTTTTCTTTATAAAGTCTCTTAATTGAAAAAAACAAAAAAGATCATTTCTTGGTATATCATATTTTTCCACAATCTGGTTGAAAGTCATGAGGACCCCATCCTCAAATAAGTTTCCCAAACAAAGAATACCCCTTGATTCCCAATATTTAAAACCCAGGTCTACCTGGTAGGAAGTTATAATTGTTAGTTAATGGAGTATATATGGATGTTAGACCAAGTCTTCCCTCAATGCGCTGTGCTGCTCTCCATGCTTTTACTGAATTAATTACAACTGGATTTCTGCAATGTTCTCTAACTAATTTCAAATTATTAAGAAAAAGTAAATTTAATAGAGGGCAGTTAGCTGTTGCTGTTTCAATATCAAACCAAACAGAAGAAGAATTATTACGGGCCCAAACTGATATTGGCTGTAAAAGGGCACTAATTTGATATTTTTTTAGATCAGGTAAGTCCAAGTAACCTACATCCCTGAGGCATTGCAAAGTACTTAGTTTTATTAAAGGTCTTGTCATGGTCCTCCTGCGCTCCTCTTCCACCTCCTAATTGGACCCAGCTGTCGGCACTCATCACCTCCACTCCAGCCTATTTAAGAGGAGCCCTCCCCAGCATTCTTCGCCAGTTCGTTGCCTTACCCGGTGAAGTTACCTGGCCTCTTATGTACAGTCTCGTATGTATTCTTTGAGTCTCGCCTTCGTCTCACTACCGAACTCCTCTACCTCCAGGTCCTTACCTTCCACGTGCCGACCTGGGTCCTGCCTCGTCTAACCACCTCCTCTTCGACCAAGCCGATCTTCTCCTCGCCACGCACCCGCTGTCGAACTCACCTCTTCGAGCCACCTGGCCGCTCCAGTCCGCCGCTGGTCCTCACTCACAAGTCTCCATCTCCACTCCTGGTTCTGGACGTAACTCCTTTATCTCCACGGACAATAAACCTTTATTTAATCCACTCCTGCCTCACATCTTCCTTCCGGGTTCCAGCGACTGGGTCTGCCTCGTCACGCAGAGCATGACAGGTCTTTGTTTATGCCAGATAAAGGAGCTAAACCACCCATTTATTTTACGAATAACTTTAATTGGGAAGAGGATGGGAATCATTTTCATCGGATAAAGTAAACGTGAAAGGACATTCATTTTCAAAATTAAAAATTTTACCCAACCAAAACACAGGAAGGCAGCTCCACCGTTCTAGATCTGATTTTATTTTATCAAAAAGTGGATTAAAATTAGCTTTAAACATTTGTTTGAAATCAGGAGTAATAAATATACCTAAATATATCAAACCAATCGAACGCTGCTAATGCTAGCGCTAGCACCTTGCTAGCAGACGATCTGTCCTATCTGCAGCCACCAGAAGACGTTGAGGCTCTGATAAAAAAGGTGTCCGAAAGCTTTGGAGCAACGATGGAGGAAAAACTGTCTAGATTCTCTGAGACGCTGGACAAAATTTCCACCACGTTGGAAAACCATTCAACACGCATTACAGCCGCCGAGCAGAGGGTTTCAGATGTGGAGGACGAAGTTACAGGACTGGGGAAGCGGCTGCTGGAGGCGGAAAAGAAGATCGCTCTTTTGGCCAACTGTGTGGATGATTTGGAGAACAGAAGTAGACGAGATAACATTCGAATCATCAACCTGAAAGAAGGCATGGAGGGTACAAATCCTATCCATTTTTTTGAAACGTGGTTACCGTCATTCCTCGGTCTTGATAAGAGACCAAACAGGATTACACGCATCAAGATGGACCGGGCACACCGGAGCCTCGGGCCGCGGCAAGGCACCCGCCCGCGACCGGTTATAATCAAGCTTCACAACTCAAGCGACAAACAACGGATCATGGCAGCGGTAAAAGCGGCACCGGTGCTGGAACACGACGGCCTGCGGATTACCTTTTCCCAGGATTTCTCCTCAGTGGTGCGTGAAAAGAGGCGCGCATTCAACGAGGTGTGTCGGGCGCTTATAGAGAGAGGAATCCGTTTTAATATGCGCTTCCCTGCTACGCTCATGCTGAAGCACCGCGGCGCCAAGCACACGTTCACCTCTCCAAAAGATGTGGAGGCTTTCATTAAGGCTTTGGGTTGAGGACATAACGGATTGACTGACATGGATGGTCCACGTAAGTGCCTTTTGTTTCAGTAACTTGGTTTTGGGGACATAAATGGCAAGTTATGGGCAGTTCCAGGATGTTTGTCACCTGACTGCGCCCACTCATATATGATGAATAGTCTTTAACATCTGAAGATGTTACAGATTTATAGTTGACGGTGGTCATATTGTGTTTTGTTGGGTGGAGTAGGAGTGGGATAAAAAAAAAAAAAGGTTTTTTTTTTTCCTGTGGAGCGGAAGCAACTTTTGGCTGCATCTGGGGTCTTACACCACCGTTTTGGTGGCTTTTTATGTTTTGGACAATTGTAGTTGTAAATTTATTTTTCTTTTTTGAAATGTTTGTAATTGTCCTTTGGCCATCAGTGTTTGATGGTATTGTTTTTGCCAGCACAGCAGATCCAGATACTATATCATTTGAGAATGTCTTTTTCTTTCTTTTTTTCATTACCATAAATAGATGTATAGTGCACAACCATTCCATGCTGGGTTAATGACTGCCTGTAATGAGTAATACAAAAATATTAACCCTTAATGTTAAGGGAATCAATCACGTTATTAAAAGGCGTAAAATTCTCTCTATGCTTAAAAAAGAAAAGATTCAAATTGCCTTGTTACAAGAAACTCACCTGACTGATCAGGAGCACTCAAAATTAAAGTGTGATTGGGTGGGACAAGTTTACTACTCTTCTTATAATTCTAAAAGCAGGGGT
>NW_023416879.1:6653-11451 GCF_002922805.2 Oryzias melastigma | reverse complement strand
TCCATCAGGCCCTGGGGCCTTCCCACACTGGAGTGATCTAATGGCCTCCTGGACTTCTTGCTTTGAAAAGGGGGTATTGAGAGCATGTATATTATCATTAGTCAGAGTAGGTAAGTTTATTTTGGAAAAAAAACTGTTCATGTCTCTTTGCACATCATTATCTTGTTCAGATTTGTATAAACCATTATAGAAGTTACAAAAAAATCCTTAATTATTACAGGATTGGTAGTAGAGATGCCCAATTCATCTGTAATTGAAGAAAAAACTTGAGAAAAGGTTTGTTTTTTTGTTAAGTATGCCAAATATCTGCCTGGTTTATCTCCATATTCAAGCAATTTTGTTTTGCAAATCTCAGTTTATCTGAGGCTTTTTTAGTTAATAAAGAATTTAGGGAGCATCGAATGGCATCTATTTCTTTTAATTTAGATTGTGCAGGTTTCTCAAAATATTCTTTTTCCACTTTTTTGAGTTTGATTTCCAGTAATTTTTGTTGTTCCTCAATTTTATGTTTCCTATTAGCTAAATAGGAAATAATAAGTCCTCTTGCAAAAGCCTTTGATGTTTCCCAGAGCAGAGATGGGCTGCTGGCTGAGGGTGCATTTAGAGAAAAGAAAAATTTCATTTCTGAACTAAAATAATCAACAAATTTCTGATCTTTTAAAATGAAAGGATTAAATCTCCATTGCCGATATTTTCCTTCTGTTTTTTTAGTTCAATATCCAAGTAAACTGCAGCATGGTCAGAAATAACTATCTTTCCCATTTTAGATGAAATAACAGATTTCAACATAGTTTTTGGTACAAAAAAATAATCAATTCTTGAGTAGCACCTATGCGGGTTAGAAAAAAAAGTATATTCCTTGTCCGTAGGGTGAAGTACTCTCCACACATCTACAAAACCTAACTCTTCACAAACATCAATAACTTGTTTGTATAGATACAGACTGACCAACATTAGGAAATCTATCGATTAGTGCATTCAAAGCACAATTAAAATCACCTCCCAAAATAACGTTCTCTTTTGGTAAATCACAGAGCTTTGACATTGCATCTGTGAGAAAAGTAAGGGGCAGGCCGGGAGGGCAGTAGACACTTAATATTCCAAATTCTTTCCCCGTGAATGGTCGCTTTAAGAAGCACGTATCGACCATATTTATCCTTAATACAATCAATCAATGTAAATGGTAGATTCTTCTTAATTAGGAAAGCCACTCCTCTGCTTTTAGTAGAAAAGGAAGACGAGAATACATGTTCAAACCCACATTGGTGTAATTTTAAGTGTTCTTTTTCATTTAAATGTGTCTCCTGTAAGAGAGCAATGTCAACATTTCCCTTTTTTAGGTATAGTAGTATTTTTTTTCTTTTAATAGGTGAGTGACTGCCTTTGATGTTCCATGTACAAAATTTCAAAATAGTGTCAGTCATAATTTGTAATTATGATCATAAATGATTAGAATAACAACTTTATTTGTAAATATAGTTACAAAGTTGACCATCAAGAAACATGAACAGAGAGAGGTGAGAAAAAAAACAATAAATAACTTTAAAATAAAAAACAATATTTATAACAAAAATATCAAAATATTTTGCAGGACGGGCTTCCCCACTAAATGACCAGGGGGTCTTCATTTTTCTGAGTTTACTGTCCTTTGTCTCCCAATAAATTAAGTAGACGAGCAAGTACATATAAAAGAAAACGAGGCATCTCTTCCATTTCCACATGAGAGAAAAAAAAAAAAAAAAATTTTTTTTCCCTTCCCACAAACCTGCTGAGTAAACACCACTTTTTTTGAAAAAAAAGAAGTAGCCAAAAAAAGGTTCACGTTTTCAGTACTTCACCTTTCACTCAAATGTTCATCTTTCTACTGGGAACATTCAACAACAAAGATCTTGTCTTCATTTAAGTTCATTCAGAAACTCCATAGCTTTATCCAGGGAATCAAACATTTTGGAAGATCCATTATGTGTAATCCTCAGTTTAGCTGGGTACAGCAGGGAATACTGAACCCCGGTTGACTTAAGGCGTTTCTTAACTTCATCGAATCTTTTACGTCTGCGTGCAGTTTCAGGGGAGAAGTCTTGAAAAAACATCACTTTAGAGCCGTTGTACCTGAGGTTGTGTCCGTCGATTCCGCTGAGTCTTGCAGCTTCGAGCACCTTCAGCTTGTCACAGAAGTCATGGAAACATATCAGCAGGGGTCGTGGGCGTCGATCGGGGGTTGGTTTCGATGTGCGATGTGCTCTTTCAATCTGTATTCGTCCCGTCTTCATTTCGATGCGAAGAAATTCAGGCAGCCAGCTTTTGAGGAATGCAGTCGCTTGATTACCCTCCACCCCTTCAGGTAGGCCGATGACTCGGATGTTCTTCCTTCTCGTCCTGTTTTCAAGTTCTTCAATGTGTTCAGCCATGCCTTGCACGGTCTTCTCCAGTGTTGTAATCCGTTGATAAGCTTCGGCTGCTACATCCTCTATGCCAGAAAATCTTTCTTCCGCCTCATCTGTTCTCTTTTCTGCATTTTGTAAACGTAGCGCGTGGGTCTGAACCGTCTGTGAAAGGCAGCTCAATTTTTCATCTAGGACTTTGGTGATATTTTCAGTGATTTCTTGGATGGCTTGGCGCAGAGCTGGGTCGAGGCAGCTTGTAGGGTTGCTAGCAATTGCAATCTGCCGCTCTTCCGGATCTTGAATGGAGCTAGTAGCACCTTCGGTCTTGCTTGGTTTCTTTCTTGGCGGCATGGTCTCAGCAGGACTCAAAAAGTATCCATCAAGGCTCATGATATTCTAACCGACCAGATGAGCAACCAGGAAATATTTAAAGTGCCAGAAGTACTGAAAAAAGTAGAAAAGTGGTGCCGAACTAATCAGTGTGGACTTTCTGCTACGCCGCCATCTTCCTCAAAATAATCAAATTCTTAAAAATAAATAATTAAGATAAAGAAGAGGAAGACTACTCCTCATGCCTTGTGTCTTTTTATTAACTCTATTAAGAAGAGGTATTTTCTTTAAACCTAACAAGCTTTAACAGGATGAGGGGAAGGCTAAAGATTGAAGTCTGTTGTGTGTCAAAGATAAAATGAAGACAAAATCAATCTCAAACACAGTGTTGATTCAAAAGAGCATTTATTAGATCCAAACAGGCTGCAGGAATTTGACAGACAGCTTTCAGTTTGAACCTTTAGACACTAAGATGCAGTTCTGGAAACAGCCAGCAGGTGTCTCCCTTCTCCCTCCTGCTTCAATGCAGTTAGTGTTGTTGCAGCAGCTGCATCAAAGTGATTCTCTGTCATTCCTCACTAACATCCACTCTGTTCATTCATGTCCTCTGGAGAAAACAGGCTTTATGCTCAGAAAGTTTCTGCTGCTTTCAGACTTTCTAGAAAATTATCAGATTCTACTGGATTTAGATTAAACTTCTTTAAAAAACTGCAGCTAAAAATGCTGTCAGCATGAAAAAGAACGAAGTTTTACCCAGAAAACACCAAAGAAAAAGGAAGTTCAATCATAGACAGATAACATAAAACTTAAAACTCTGAGTCTTTCAAACTGCATGAGTCAATATTTTATCATCAATAGAACGGAGATGATATAAAAATGATTCAACTGAGAGACTTTTGTTAGTTCTGGTGGGATTTCCGCTTCAGGACTCAGAGTAAACAGGAGTTTGGTTCCCACAGTTACCATGGTTACAATAGAACAATATCCTGTAAAATAATGAACAAAATACAAAACTCAGCAGCCTTTAATCAGAGGAACTCAGTCCACTTTGTGGTTCTGAAAAGTCTGATAAAGATGAAAAAGAAGAACCAAAATGCTCCCAGATGGAGAATCCTGAGGCCAGAACTGCTGGAAGGTTTTCTTTCTTTGGTCAACAGCCATGCTGCTGCTTTCTGGACCAGCTGAAGGATGTTCAGAGAATGCTGGTCCACTCTGTGGTACAGAGATGTGCAGGAGTCCAAGAAACATCAGAAAAGACTTCTGAGCTTCTGCAGGAAACCATCATGTCTGAATCTGATGAATCACCAACACAGATCCTTCAGAGAAACAGTTTCAGGACACATGAGGAGAAAACTACAGCAAGAGTGCGTGGACAAAGTTCAGAGAAACTCCAAATACGAGAGAGAAGAGAAGCAGAAGACTCCCAACACTCCAAGTTAGAATGAGAAGATGAAGTGCAGTTCTCCATCAGTCCACCGGGGGAGCTGCAGTACAATAACTGTCTATTCTTCAGTACTTCCACCTGCAGAGAGAAATGAGAAGTCCAGAGATGAAGTGTTGTCTCTATCTGATGGTGGTGTGTCAGTCAGTGATGCAGCACAGCAGCAGAAAGAGCAGCAGGAGCTTCAGTTCTGTTCAGAGCAGCAGCTTCCTGTCATCTTCACCTGTTGGAGCTTCTGCTGCTCTGATTGGCTGACTGTTGTCCTGAAGCCTGTCATCATTCTCCTCAGAGCTTCACTGAGAAGCTGCAGCTTCACAGGAAACTCTGCATCTTTGCTCTCAGACTAACTTTAGGACCAAACATCTGGAAGCAGCTGAACTGACTCCAACCCTCTACTGACCTCAGAGTCTGCAGTTTGAAGTTTGGACTCTCCACCAGATACTGGAGCAGCTGAATATCTGAAGACTGAAGGGCGTTCCAGCTCAGGTCCAGTTCTGTCAGGTGGGACGGGTTTAAATTCAGAGTTGAGACCAGAGTAGAACAGCTGATCTCTGACAAACTGCAGTTCCTCAACCTGAATCCAGAAGAAAGAGTTTCATTTAAAGACAAAGTTCATGTTTTTCATCCTTCAGTTCTTCTAAAG
>NW_023416879.1:0-6206 GCF_002922805.2 Oryzias melastigma | reverse complement strand
GACGAGCAGGTACATGTAAAAGAAAATGAGGCATCTCTTCCATTTCCACATGAGAGAGAAAAAAAAAAAAACGTTGTTTTTCCCTTCCCACAAACCTGCTGAGTAAACACCACTTTTTTTAAAAAAAAAAAGAAGAAGCAAAAAAAAAAGGTTCACGTTTTCAGTACTTCACCTTTCACTCAAATGTTCATCTTTCTACTGGGAACATTCAACAACAAAGATCTTGTCTTCATTTAAGTTCATTCAGAAACGCCATAGCTTTATCCGGGGAATCAAACATTTTGGAAGATCCATTATGTGTAATCCTCAGTTTAGCTGGGTACAGCAGGGAATACTGAACCCCGGTTGACTTAAGGCGTTTCTTAACTTCATCGAATCTTTTACGTCTGCGTGCAGTTTCAGGGGAGAAGTCTTGAAAAAACATCACTTTAGAGCCGTCGTACCTGAGGTTGTGTCCGTCGATTCCGCTGAGTCTTGCAGCTTCGAGCACCTTCAGCTTGTCACAGAAATCATGGAAACATATCAGCAGGGGTCGTGGACGTCGATCGGGGGCTGGTTTCGATGTGCGATGTGCTCTTTCAATTTGTATTCGTCCCGTCTTCGTTTCAATGCGAAGACATTCAGGCAGCCAGCTTTCGAGGAATGCAGTCGCTTGATTACCCTCCACCCCTTCAGGTAGGACGATGACTCGGATGTTCTTCCTTCTCGTCCTGTTTTCAAGTTCTTCAATGTGTTTACCCATGCCTTGCACGGTCTTCTCCAGTGTTTTAATCCGTTGATTAGCTTCGGCTGCTACTTCCTCTATGCCAGAAATTCTTTCTTCCGCCTCATCTGTTCTCTTTTCTGCATTTTGTAAACGTAGCGCGTGGGTCTGAAGCGTCTGTGAAAGGCAGCTCAATTTTTCATCTAGGACTTTGGTGATATTTTCAGTGATTTCTTGAATGGCTTGGCGCAGAGCTGGGTCGAGGCAGCTTGTAGGGTTGCTAGCATTAGCAATCTGCCGCTCTTCCGGATCTTGAATGGAGCTAGCAGCACCTTCGGTCTTGCTTGGTTTCTTTCTTGGCGGCATGGTCTCAGCAGGACTCAAAATAATCCATCAAGGCTCATGTTATTCTAACCGACCAGATGAGCAACCAGGAAATATTTAAAGTGCCAGAAGTACTGAAAAAAGTAGAAAAGTGGTGCGGAACTAAGCAGTGTGGGCTTTCTGCTACGCCGCCATCTTCCCGTCTCAAGCTGTTCGCTCTGCTGCTTTCTGATTAACTTTTTTTTTCTAATCCTAATTTTTTTTAAAGATTTTTTTCCATTATCACAAGTTATTAGAGTTATAAATTGACCAATCAGATGGCTCAATAAGCGTTTGTGGGTCTGACGTCGAACGTCTGGGGGGTTTGATTGACAGATGACGGGTAGCCAATGGGAGCAGACTTCATCAATGGGTCCGTGAAGACCTTTTAACACCTACTTTACAATTCAACAATGTACCAGTCATTGTCCTACTGTTGTTTTCCTCAATGGAATGTACCGATGCAGCAGTTTAAAACAACAAGAGGAGCATGCTGTCGACATTTTTAGATGAGGATTTACTCTGTAGAAATAGATTTCACTCTGAGGTTATGTGCTTTGGACTTTTTTCTTTGTTTAACGTTCGTTTTTCTTTTTTTCACTGTTTTGGTTGTAGCTTAAAAATTATAAGTTGCGTATCATACGGAATGGTACAGCTCCTCCATAAAATCATCAACCAAAGTTTCATCTTCGCCGCACTATTCCAGCTTCAGCCTGAATTAGACACAGACGTCTGAGGAGCGCAAGACAGACTTCAATGGATGTTGTTGTATTTTCAAAGAGATAAAAAGATCCAGCTGTTCACTTGTTAGGATGGTTATTTATTTGAAATACCGCTGAACGCGCTTCTCACGTGCATCTGATCAGACTGTAACGTGGCCGCGCATGTGAAGAGACAAGCTGCGGCGCACGCGTCACCCAGATGCTCCTTTTAGCTGGACTAAAAGGAATAAATGTAAGTAAATCCCAAAGGACCGCTGACAGAATCAAATGTTGGAATGGTTCTCCCTCAAAGGCTTCAACAATGACTTGTATATTTCTCTTGAAGCGGTGTTTTTAAAGTAGAAGCTGTTTACATCCGCGGTCTCGTGGTAGAGGCGTGGAAAGAGGCGGACGGTTGCAATAAACTCACTCCAGATTGGTGACAGTACTTCCTATAGATTCCATGACTCAGCTATGACTCACAGCGACTCAGACCAATCGCTGGAGATGGGTTGCAAATGGCGATATCCATTTCAGGAATTGACGGTGAAAGCGGCGGCCTACTTTTGCGAGGAGAGGGAGTAATGCATTTCCAATGGGGGACCTCATTGCTCGCTAAGTCCATTATTTTTACAGTCAATGGTAAAAGCTGAAAATTTATCCCATTATTATGTATTTTTGGTAGAGAAATTTTTTTGACGATGTACGTTTTTAACTAGCAATTGTTGCTGTATAGCTGGGCATAACAACATGAAAATTGCACTAGTTGTGGTCTAACATTTCTGGATTCTTAAAGTGTTTTTACATAAGCTTTTGCTTGAGCCAAGTCCAGGCTTGTATTTTCAATAAGTAAGCAGAATGCAGACCTGCGTCTCCCTCTGTGTACCTGTTGCCATGACGACCCTGGACCACTCCATCTCAGACAAACACAAAGATCTCCAGTCTTTCAAAAGTAGTCCACAGATGTTTTTAGTCTGTTGAAGGCTTTTGTCCATCATGTGCTGTAAATTTAAGCTATTTTAAACTAATGTGGGATTCACCTACTATTTTAGCTGCTAGTGTCGCAGCTGTTTTGGCATCTACTGGGGTTTTTCAGCTATTTTGGAGTTTCAATTGTTATGTTTTTTAGATTTTTTAGACTATTCTGGATTTATTAAGGTTTTTTAGGCTATATTGGAGTCTTGCTATTTTGGCTGATTTAGACTTTTTCATTTTTTTTGGCTAATTCGGAGTTAAGCTAATATGTCAGATACATGCTAACTTAGGCTTTGTACAGTTTCTCAGGCTATTTTAGAGTTTAGCTAACATTTGAGCTGCAGGCTAGCTATTTTGGCTGATTTAGGCTTTTTTCAGTTTTTTTTGGACATTTTCGAGTTTAGCTAATATTTCTGCTACAAGCTAGGTAAATTTGTAAATTGACTTTTTTCAGTTTTCTAGGCTTTTTTGAAGTTTGGCTATTTTTTGCCACATGCTGGTTATTTTGGCTATATCAGACTTTGTTTGTTTTGTTTGTTTTTTAATGCTAATTTGAGAATTAGCTAATATTTTAGCTGGCTACCAGCTTGAGTGTTTTCAGCTATTACCTTCAGCGATATTAGCTATCAACTTCAGTGTTTTCAACTATCAGCTTCAGGGTCTTTATCAATTTTAGCATAGTTAACTATCAGCGCTAGCATCTTCAGCTGACAGCATTCACACTTGCATTACCGCAGTAAGTGCTATATATCTAAAAAAAAAAAGTAAGACATTATTTATGAGTAATACAAGTGTTAATTAAAAATTGTGCATGATATAAAGTGAGAAAAAATAACAACAAAAATGACAACTTACTTTTATTGAACCGCCTGATTGGTCAGTTTATAACTTGAATAACTTGTTCTACAACAAAAAGAAAATAATGAAAAAAATGTTGAATTAGCAACATGTTAAAGAAATGTAGCAGAGCAAGAATGGTAATTCTTATAAATAGAATGACGGAGTAAAAGCTGAATGGAAGTCTACGGGATTTCAGCTGTTTGGAGCAGTGGGTATTTCATATTTGGAACACGAGGAGTCACTCAGTCCAATTCTCATAAACAGCCAGGTACCAGCACAGCTTATCCCACTGATCCACCACTGTTTCTACTATTGTACTCCTGGATTAGCTCCAGCAATAAGTGTGTGTTACTTGACCAAACATTACGTGCTTTGCATATCTCTTGCAGTAAAATGCAACAGCTGCAGAAGATAAAATGTGCACACTGTGAAAATACAACTCCCATTGTGTCCTTTAGATCATTTGCCTTAAAGCATACAGGAATCAAGGCCAGCGGTGTTCGTGAAAGACGTAATAAAACGAGTTTGTTGTGGAACGTAATCATGAATCAAACAAATTCTTAGTTAATCTTTGCATATAGTCTCAGCAATAGGAAATAAGACAGCATTGCTACTGATAAAAAAAAACAATAAGTAGAAAATAAAGAAAGTGTTGACAAGTGTTGAAAAAAGCTGAAATTTTGTCACATCCATCATCATTTCTTTACAAATTTAGTTCATCTTCCCAAAGTCACCAGCAGATGTCAGCAAAGTCAAACGTCTAGTTATTCTGTGGTGTATGGAGAGAAGATAGATTCACTGGATGTTTATGTAGGGGGGATACTTAGAACTTAGAATAACTTAAAGACATGTTGTGTTTCTTGCAACATATTTAGGTTTAAGAAATGAGCTCTGAGTGGAGCTGTGTGATGTATTTCCGGTTTCAAATAAGACAGCTTGTTTATTTACGGTTTTGGCTAAATATAGGTTATACTTCGACTTAGCAAATATCCTAGCACTATTCCTGGTATCGTCTAATTTTATTCACTTTTTACATCTTGTGTTAGTTTGTCATTATGTGTATGACATCCAAAAAGGCCAGGTTTGCCTTCCTCAAACAACAAACACCCAGTACTCACAAAATTCTAGCATCTTCATGGAGCGGTAGCAGTGTGCTAACGATCACCTCGTCTGTTGAGACATTTTAGGAAAGGAATCTCATCTCAGACTGATTCTACCTAACACTGAAAATTCTATTAACAAAAATTTATGAACACTGCTGTGGAGTAATTAAAACACAACAGGGCACAAAGATAACTAGTTAGCACTGGTCCAAATGAAAAGTGACAACGGTATTCACACGTAATTTTTAAATATATAAAGCCAGTGCTGAGCTTTTTTTAGCCACACGGACCCGAAGGTAATGTTAAGGTTAGGATTACAGTTTGGGTTAATGCACCAAACGGTTTCCGATCTCGGCCGTATTGCAGCTGCGTACTTCACTAAATACTGCGACCAGTAACAGCATTTAGGTGTGGATGCAATTAAAATACATGAAACAATTCAGCAATGTGCATCCTGACTGCACCTATTACGTGTTGCCAACATGAATTTCCATCAGTTTTGAGCTGGTCACACATAAATCCATGTGAAGAACATCAGCATTAACAAGTTACCTTCGAAGTTTGCTATGTAGGATGACACATTCAAGTTAAACCCTTTTTGGAATTCTCTACTCGTTACTTTACTTTACTTTGTACAAATTCTTAAGGGAAAAACAGAATCAACTTGTCTTTCATTCAAATTAGTTTTTAAATCAATGGCCTCATGCAAACATGGTTTAAGACATAACCTGACTTCATTAGAAATCAGACAGCAGAGTGAAAAATGACAAAAGTTATAGCATATATGGTCAAAGAGAGATGTGAAAAACACTGTAACACCTAAATACATATTAAATCTGAAACTAAGTCTATTGAAAACATAAGTATCTGTTTAATGCCTTCAGCATTTTCTTTCTCCTCCTCAAATACAGAAAGTCGTTTTGACAATAGGGGGCGGGGCTAGTGATGGTGATACCAGCTGTTCTTAGAGAACTGGCTTCATTTCACTAAAAACAATCATCTCTTTCAGCTTTCAAGTGCCTCTTCAGGTTGTTTTGTTGTATATAATATTATGCACAAAATGAATTACTACTACTACTAATAATAATGTGTTTTTATTTTTGAATTTTAATTATATATAGATCCTTTTATTTATTAACCTCAGATAGAATATATTTAAAATTAAAGCCGCAAGCGGCAATGGATGGCCCGTAGTGTTTTATTCGGATAAAACGTGTGCAAGCTAGCCAAGTGACAATTTTGGCAAGCTCGCTCACCATTCATATTCTACAACTTTTAATTGCAACATTTTTCTCACAGTAGGTTCCCATTTATGCCCAAATAAACAATTGATAAAACCCCCAAGGAGGTATTTCTTTTTGTAGCTCGTAGTGAAGGTGCTTTTTTCTTAAATTCAAGATGGTGGCCTCTTCCCAAGGTCAAAGGTCAATGAAACTTCTGGGGTGGTTGTAAACTCCAGCTTCTTCTTCTTTTCCTTCCGCTTTTCCCTTCAGGAGTTGCCACAGCGAATCAGTTTCCTCC
>NW_023416878.1:1020624-1027258 GCF_002922805.2 Oryzias melastigma | reverse complement strand
CGCGCGATTAGGGCGTGGTTAGGGAAAGGGGATCGGGGACTGACATGACACACTACCCGATCCCCTTTCCCTAATCACGCGCAGGTATATTACGCCACTTCCTCTTTGCCGCCAACATTTGCGACGGTGGAGAGTTTTGGATTTGATTTGCGTCATCTGGATTTGATTTCCGACTGTCGGGTGATCGGGTAGCCGAAACAGAGATCCGACAACTGTATATTTAACAGCTGATCGCCACAGTCGCTACTATTCCATAAACCGTATTCCAGAAAAATCCATTCATCTCTCAGTAACGGATCACCTCCTTCAACAGAGTCACCACGTTCAAAGGATGACATGCAGTTAGAAACTGAAAGGTAAATACAACTTAGTTTAGGTCCAATGATATTTGTGCTTCGTTGCTATTTTAAACAGATCATACATTTCATAATATTAAGTATTGAACGTTTTATTTACATATGTGTGTAATTTCACTCTTACTCTTCTTACTCCATTTCCCATGAGTCATTGCTGTTCCCATCAGTCACTGCTGTATCTGTTTGTGTCTACGGTTGATGACATCACTCAAGAGAGAAAAGAATGAACTCTGATGTACGAGAGAGAGGTACCTGTTTTACATGTGCAGTAGTTAATAAATACGCCTAGAGAAGGCTAAAGTTCATCCTGTTTCAAAGTCTTCTTCGTCTATCCACCACGCGGGAGAAAGACCGAAGCTGCGCCACGGTTAACACATAAATACAACGTTATAATATTTGTTTACTAAAAGACCCCAAAACGTGTTTTGTATGTTAGTTTTAGTATGTTCTTGTAGAATTTTCCTGATGATCATGGAGGACTTAAGAAGAAATGAGGATTAAAATCGTGTTTTTTAATATTTAATGATTGAAATAGTTGTGATTTAAGAGCAAATGAAAACATGTTTGTAAAAATGTTGTAGTTGTGTGAAATCTAAAAGTTCTACAGACACATTTCTGTACTGTCACAGTAAATGTTATCAAGTCAAAGCTGTTGATGGTTAAATAATTGTTGAGGCAGGAGAAATAATATTACCTTTAGTTTGTAATTACCATTTAATCTAAATTTTAAATTATTTTCGTCACTGATTTATCTTATAAACAACATAAAATTCTTTGTTTTTAGATGGAGTATGTCCTGGACAAAAACCGTCCTCCAGGAGAGCTCATAGTGAAGGAGGACGATATCTGCTCA
The DNA here is from genome assembly GCF_002922805.2 of Oryzias melastigma. Lineage (NCBI taxonomy): Eukaryota > Metazoa > Chordata > Actinopteri > Beloniformes > Adrianichthyidae > Oryzias > Oryzias melastigma. The sequence goes on along the minus strand of NW_023416878.1, from coordinate 1,026,049 downwards.
ACCTGTGAAGACTTTTGGATCCTGAATATGGAAAAATGGATGGAATCCTCCTTAAGTATTCTTAGTCCAAAATACTGTAAAGAAAATATCTTGTGACGCAAGATTTGAAGAGTATTTCTGTTTGTTATTTCAGATTGGAATGTTTGTCTAATAGTTGTGAGCAAAGCTGCACAGACGTGTCATTAGTCATTCTGGTGCATCTCTTCTTCGGTTGACATGATGGTGTTAATGTCTGTGTGTTTCTGTTTCCTTTTTATGAGAAAATGTCTACATTGATGACCTCTATTGCCTTTATGACCACCTGGAAGGATCTCCAAGTTGACCTACTGCGCTCCTTGCTGGTACTATTTTGATCGTTTTTTGTTTTGTTTTTTCTCCTGTGTGTGTGCATGTGTGTCTATGTGCATTAGGGCTGCCACAAACGATTATTTCAATAGTCGACTAATCTCCGATTATTTTTTTCGATTAGTTGACTAATCGGTTCGTGCGGCGACTGGATAACACTCATCTTAACCATCATCATCTTTAAACTTGAGGTCTTTAAGTTATATTCTATCTAAAATAAAGACAGTAGTTTATTAATCTTTTAATGAATCATGCAGCTTTTCTCCTTCATTTGTTTCTGGCATTAAAACAAGACTTAAATCAAATGAGGTAATATGAATCAACTACAGAAAACTTATTAAAACCCTGCAACTCTTTTTTTAAAGCTTTAAAACATATATTTAATAAAACATGTACAAAGTATTTCAAAAGCTATTAGATATAAACACGCTCAAAATATTTGCTGACTGAGGCCCATTTATTAAAGCAAAACACTAATAACATCTTTGAACTCAATATATACATAAAAAACCTGAGGATGCCCTTATAACATCAGTTCTTTCATTCAATCATTACATCCACTGCACATGCGCAGACCGATACTTCATATTTTCAGTTTGGGGGAGAACCCATTAATCTGTGTAACTTCTTTAATGTTGTGGTTGTTTTGCTGTTTGTTGTTGTGACTTTAAGTTACATTTAATTGTAGCTTAATGCAGATAATGTAGAGCTACACTTGTAAACTTAGCTCTGGACTTTTAGGTGAGCTCCTTCACTTCTGGGACTCGTAGTTTTAAATCGTTCTATAACTCCGCAGCAGATCCATACCGACACACAGCCTCTTTGTTTCATAATCCGCTCTTCAAACTTAACGACGTGATCTTGGCGCAGAATATAAATGAAGCCTTGGACGAGCGGTTCTTTTCCAGTGTAAACTCATAACCTGCGCCGTCCTCGCAGCGTTTGGTTAGAAGAGCGCAGATTATGAAACGTTCACTATGCAGACAGAAGCGCCGTAGACACGGATCTGCTGCAGATCTTCTGGTTCATCTCCAAACAGCGCAGTAATGACAGCCGTGACAGAGCTAGCTATGTTAGCGCCGATGTTAGCTTAGCTAGACGAAGCTCTCTGTTCAGCGTGATCAAACTCCGTCTCAACATGCTTCGTCTTCAGGTGATCATTTATCGCCATCTCATGGAACACAAGTTCTGTCATGCAGAAATTACATTTGACACTTTTTCCTCCTTTATTTTCCTTGTGTTTCCCACATTTTCGAGCTAGCGTGTTGTCATGAGCCCACGGAGCACTTCCTGTGACGTCACTGCTGACCGGATTAGCACCACTGCGCATGTGTGACAAAGACAAAGGCAGACCTGGCATTAGAACAGTAGTTTTAAGATCAAAACGAGGAAGAAAACAAACAAAAAACGACGCTTCGACGACCAAATTATTCGTCGACTATTTTAATAGTTGAATAGTCGTCGATTAGTCGAATAACCGTGGCAGCCCTAATGTGCATGTTTACTAATTAGTGTCAATCCCTGTAGGAAACCTTCAGGTCAGAGGTCATGCTGATGTTTCCACTTAGAGCAGACAGACAGGTCCAGCTGATCTCTACCTGCTTTGTGTGAGTGTCCTCGGTCTTTCTCACTCTGTGTTTTTAATAGGATAGAGAAGAAAAGGAGAGGATGATGTGTCGTGTTTTTGATGATAATGATGATAATGTCTCTATTCAGACAATATTTATAGCTGAGAAACAGACACTCTTTCTGGACTCACTTCACCCTGATGGTTTTGGTGATGATCTCTACAGAACAATATTTAGGTTGATGCTACAGAAATGAAAAGTTGCTCTGACCTTGTTCAAGGACAAGTGTGTTCTTTGGATAGACTGTCTAACAGCAGCCTGTTAGGTTCTCCGGCTGAAAGGTTCAACATGGAACCTGGTTAACAGATTTAAAGGTTCAGCATGGAGCCACATCTCAGAATACTTTATTTATTTATCTATTTTGACTGGCAAATAGAGCTGCCATAAACGATTATTTTAATAGTCGACTAATCACCGATTATTTTTTCCGATTAGTCGACTAATCGGGTCATGCGCAAAGTGGATGTAAAACACACATCTTAACCACCAATAGCTTTAAAGTAACTAAAAACTGGATATATTCACACTAGCATTATTGTAGATAAAATGTAAGCTGAATTTGGCCGCAAAAGATGCTAGTGACGATAGCTGAAGAAGCTGATAGCCAGCTAAAATATTAGTTAAAGGCCAAATTAACTTAAAAAAAAAAGCCAAAGTTAGCCAAAACAGCTAGCATGAAGCTAAAATATTAGCTAAACTCCAAATTAGCCTAAAAAACATTAATAAATGCCAAAATAGTCCAAAAAGCTAGCAGAATATCATTATAACTTTCAACTTTACTACACCCCGACTCCATATAATATAAAGTAACGACTAATCGACTATTAAATTAGTCGTCGACTATTTTAATAGTCGATTAATCGTCGATTAGTCGACTAATCGTGGCAGCCCTACTGGCAAACATTTGATTTGTATGTTATTTGTGTTCTCTGCAGTACCAGGAGAATCTTTGACCCTGTCTGGAGAACTGGAAGAGACTTTCAGGTGTGTTAATACAAACTTCTGAAGCTCATTGAATACATAATAATGTAATTAAAAACTATCAGGTTCACGTCAGCTCTCTTTATTTAAGTTCTCCTGTTTTCTTTGTCAGTTCTTTTCTCAGCAGATGTCAGATAGCTGCTGCAGCATTTCATACTGATGTGAGTATTTTCTTCCTGTTACTAGATTATAACGTTTCAACATGCTAAAATAAATATATTTTACTTTACTATAAGCTCTCTGCATCAGCACCTCGTCTGAAATGACATTCAGTGAAGTAAGTTTCCTCAGAAAGTTCCACCAAAACACCAGCTTCAGTCTTCAGATTCTATTTTCTCTTCCTTAAAGCTGTTTATACTTCATCACATCAGTCTCATCCAATCACCGTTCTAGTTCAGACTCATGTCGGCTGGTTTTGCTTGTGTCTGTCCACAAAACCTGTGATGAACTTCTGAGAGGTGTTTATGCTTTTCTAGTGATGTGATCGTCTCCAGCGTTTATTTTTAAGGTGAAGAACATCTTCCTCACAGTCTTACTGCGTTTGTGAACTTGCAGACACATGAAAGGTGGAGGAGGACGTGATGTGCTCCTCCACTAAAGAGAGTTAGACAATAGAAAGGCTACAAATAAAATTAAAATTTAAAAAGGGGCAAGTTTCATTCTGGAGTGCTGCAAGATATAAATACATGAAATATCTTTCCAGTAACTTGTTTTTGTATCTAGTTCTCCGCTCTCTCGGTTTCTCTGAGTCTGGAGGTCTGAATTTCTAAACTACTGTCTGGTCCGCCCATACAGGTCTCTCTGGTGCTTACAGCTTTGGAGGGTCTCTGGTGTTCCAGCAGGAGTCGGTGCTCACCTCATCATCTCAGCTGTTCAGCATTAAGCTCTGTAGCTTCTGGTGTTCATCGACAGATCGTTGCCTACCTTTGAGTATTGTACCTGCAGTGTCTCTGATATTCCTGTTAAACTCTAAGGTTCTCCTCACCCTCCTGTACTCTGCTCATGAACCGTTTCCTGTCTGCAGAATCCTTCAACCACGAGTACCAACAACCAACCATCTCTGAACCTCTCTGCTCAGCTGCCTCACAGCCACAGACTCGGTTCTACCTGCTCACCGTGTCCTCCAGCTCAGGAAGGACAAAAGAACGCCGCTCACCTCCCCCATGTTTCCAGCACTTGGGTCCTTCTCGCCTCGTGAAACCATGACAACAACTTCAGTAAGTTTTCATCATTTTCCTTTCGTTTTCATCAAAGCTGTTTACTGTAGTCAGAATAACACAATAAGACATTGGATTCAGAGGAGACCCCCCCCCACTACTGCTGTCACTTTTGTCTAAATAAACTGTTAATAATTTATTTCCTGCATTTTTATTGAACATATCATAATCCGCTGTAACATAACTCTAGCAGATGATTATGACATAACATGACCAAAAACAGGAACCAAATATATGATCCAATGAAACTAACAGCTTAGTCACTTTTGTCTCCTCCTTCAGAGGTCGCCTCAGCCAATCAGCATCAGCGCTTCACACAGGTGGTTTTTACGCCTGTGTAATATTGACATGGAAAACCAGATGTTCTAAAGTTTATTCATTTGAATTAGTAAAAATGCTTAGTTCAACATGACATTTGGGAAAAAACAAAACCATTAAAGACAAACTACAGAACCTTCTATTAATCACAAACTAAAAGAATGGAGAGAAAAAAGTTTCACCAATTGTTCAAATCATTATTTATGAATATGTTTCAGTCTTTGAAAGGCATGAAATTCTCAGTTATTAGATTAATTATACGTTTTAATTCCACAGAGAAAATTGTCAAATGTTTGTCATTTGTATATTAACATTTATCAATACAATATTTGGCCAAAATAAGGTAAGATTTGGTTGATCCTCAAAGTCTCAGAACAGTTTGTTTCAAACAGGGAGAACATTTCTGAAACAAATAGGTTTAAGTTTCAATAGGATTGATGCAAAAGGAACAGCTGAGGTCAAAATACTTAAAAAAATCTTTGGAAAATAAGATGTTAACAACAGTATAAAGGAAAATAAAAGACATAAAAAAGGAAGGAAACAATAACCAAATACAGATTTGTTGTAATGTAATTGGGGACTTTTTTCAGGATTTCATGGTTTTTAATGAGACATCATATATTTTGAATCCATTTATAAAACAGGACGTTTACAATCTTTCCATTAACAACAATGAATACTAAATTTCTTAATTAGTAAAATAATATTAATATTTATGAATTAATTATCTGTAAATATTAATACAGCTGAGGCACAAAAAGGGTGAATGTAAAGTTAAAGATTATTCCAATTTCTGAGGTTTCTCCAAAAAAATCTTGGAATATGAACATGGGAACAATAAACGCTCCAGTTTCATCATCCAAATTACAAAAAATGTTCTGAGTTTAACACAATCTGCTTTTAAGAAATTTTTTTTTTTTTTTTAATTTTTATTTC
>NW_023416878.1:937094-1018608 GCF_002922805.2 Oryzias melastigma | reverse complement strand
GAGATGTTGGTAAATATATTATCTATTGTTGTTGAGCTATGCACAGTAATTCTTGTCGGTTTGGTTATTAGTGGACACAAGCCTAATTCAGCAAAAGGACAGATTTTATTCATTAGTTTGAAATGGGATCCTTAGATTTTTGGTAAAATGGGTAATTAAATAAACTTTAAATAAACTTTAAATTTGTAGATTGTCCATAGATTGACTTTATAGAGACAATTGTCACATCCAGATCTGCAACTCCGTTTTTTACTTAACTACACTACAGAACAAGACATGACTTTATGAAACAGAGTTTTTGAACAAACAGAGAAATTAAATTACAAACAAACAAAACTAATAAAATGAATTCAGATCTGAGCAGAGTGAGGCAAAGAACAAAAAAATGTTTTCACATGACCACAAAAGAGAAGTTTTAGTTCATCATACATTGTTCTTATTTTTGGTTCCTTGAGGAGCTTCAGCAATTCTAAATATAGTTTGAATTTGTGTATAAATATTCTACATTTTGGGTCTTTATACATTTATATTTGTGACAAATGATTACATTTACAGGATGACATTTCTTCTCATTTATTTTTTAATATAATGTCAAACATGATGGGATTTGAGGAAAATGTGGGAAAATCTCTCCCTGCCAATTACAGTATGTGGTTCTTACCAAAATATTTGTATTTGGGGACAAAAATTAAATAAATTAAGCGCTGTGTGGTTTCTATTTATTTTTCATATAAACATATAATTTAGTATTTCACAATGCGTTTCTTAACATTAAGAATAAATAGGAATTTTATATATCAACTTCTAAATATATTCACTCTATCTTGATCAAATGTATGTAAAATGTTATTTTTATTAGGTTTCTGACATACATATTGTACTTTGAGGTCCTTGTTATTATAGATATTAATTAGATTTTTTTTAATCTAATATTTAAATATTTTATGATGCCTTTGTAAAACATAACATCTTATTATAACTGTATTTACAATCCCCAGTATGTTGTGTTTCTTTTTGTTCCATGTCTTCAGTTCTAAAAACTAAATTTTTAAAAACTAACTAAATAAATAAATGACTCAATGGGCTACCCGATCACCCAGCTGCCGCAAATCGTGTTAAAACTGTCAACCAGCGCGAGTAATAAAGTTAAAAAAAAAATGGCGCAAAAAGGAAGTCACGTAATACATGTGCGCGCGTTTAGGGCGTGGTTAGGGAAAGGGGATCGGGGACTGACAAGGCCAAAGTCCCATTGACTTACATTGAGAAACAGACAGTTATTTCTCAGTCATTTTATATGTCAGAATAATCATTCTTCCTCTGCTGCTTTCTGATTAACTTCTTTTTTCTAATCCTAATTTTTTTTAAAGATTTTTTTCCATTATCACAAGTTATTAGAGTTATAAATTGACCAATCAGATGGCTCAATAAGCGTTTGTGGGTCTGACGTTGTTCGTCTGGGGGGTTTGAGTGACACATGACGGGTAGCCAATGGGAGCAGACTTCATCAATGGGTCCGTGAAGACCTTTTAACACCTACTTTACAATTCAACAATGTACCAATCATTGTCCTACTGTTGTTTTCCTCAATGGAATGTACCGATGCAGCAGTTTAAAACAACAAGAGGAGCATGCTGTCGACATTTTTAGATGAGGATTTACTCTGTAGAAATAGATTTCAGTCTGAGGTTATGTGATTTGGACTTTTTTGTTTGATTAACGTTCGTTTTTCTTTATTTCACTGTTTTGATAGTAGATTTGAGAGTTGATTTGTAGCTTATGAAATTTAAGTTGCATATATGCGCATAAAATCACCAACCAAAGATTCATTTTGGCCGAACTTTTCCAGCTTCAGCCTGAATTAGACGCAGCCGTCTGAGGAGCGCGAGACAAACATGAAAGGACCTGATGGTATTTTCAAACAGAAAAAGATCCAGCTGTTCACTTGTTAGGATGGTTATTTATTTTAAATACCGCTGAATGCGCTTTTCACGTGCATCTGATCAGACTGTAACGTGGCCGCATGTAAAGAGACGAGCTGCGGCGCGCACGCGCGAGGGGGACACGCGCCGGTCTGCAGCAGCGTAACCCAAATGCTTCTTTTATCTCGACAAAAAGGAATAAATGTAAGTAAATCCGCTGACAGAATCAAATGTTGAAATGATTCTCCCTCAAAGGCTTCAACAATGACTTGTACAATCAGCCCAGTCTCAGTAAAATGCGTACATATGCCACGATTTGGGAAATACCGTGTATAATATACGGCAAAACCAGTTTTTGCGTGCATATAATACGCGCGGTCGTAAACGTGTTAAAATGTGTTTTCCACGTTTGACACGTCCCCTGGTGGAGGCGTGAGCATCACAGACAGCCCCACAAACGAACAATTTGCTTTTCTAACCCTAACCATAACCGTAATCCTAACCTTAACCAGGAACGACGTCATTTAGAAAAGAGCCGGAGGATTTCTGACCACGTGATCAAAACGAAACCTAAAAAGCCATTCTCCCGAGCCGCCGTTATTGAAGCTGGTTACATCCGCGGTCTCGTGGTCGAGGCGTGGAAAGAGGTGGAAGGTTGCAATAAACTCACTCCTGATTGGCGACAGTACTTCCTGTAGATTCGATGACTCAGCTATGACTCAGACCAATCGCTGAAGATGGGTTGCAAATGGCGGTATCCGTTTCAGGAATTGACCGTAAAAGCGGCGGCCTACTTTCGCGAGGAGAGGAAGTAATGCATTTCCAATGGTGGACCTCATTGCTCGCTCAGTCCATTATTTTTACAGTCTATGGTACTGAAAACACCTATTGTAAAATGAGATTGAAAAAAAAACAGTCTGTCTTGGTTGTAAAGAGGGAAAGGGAGGCAAAATGGCGATGAAGAAGCGTTGTGCATTTTAACCTCTTGGTCTTTGCCCCCGAAATAGCATTATAAAACCAACTTCAACAACATAAAAATACCAATTTAATGTAAAGAAACTTTTAACTAGACTTATTTTCTAAGAAAAAGGGCTAACCGAAAAAGCGGAGCTAAGCTAGCAACTGGTCATGCTAACTTTTCTGAACACGACTACACAGCAATGGAGACCTCCAACAGCAACTCCGGTAAAAGAAAAACCCCTCCTGCTACTCCTACTACATCTTCAGTTCCACCCAGCAAGATGAAAATTTCACCGGAGCAAACAGAAATGTCGAATGCACTTGTTCAGGCAATTGAAAAGCTAACTGAAAAAATTGACACATTCGGAGTGCAGCTAAGGGAAACCTCTGTAATGGTCGCTAATGTTAATAAACTTGCTGAGATAAACGCTGCTGACATCAAAGACTGCAAGACCCAAATAAAAGCTGTTGAAAAGGAAATGCCAAAGCTTCTCAAAGACAACAAGGAACTGAAAGACAGGGTTAAAGAACTTGAAAGATATAAACGGCGCTGGAACCTCAAGATACAAGGGATCAAAGAAAAAGTAAACAAGCAGATTTGTCAAGAAGTCATCAGCATCCTCTCAGAGATGTGGGCCTCCACCATGGACACAGTGGTTGACAGCGTTCATCGGCTGGGGAGAAGAGAAGAAGGAAGGAGCCGTCAAGTGATCCTCCAATTCATCATGAGACATCAACGGGATGAAATATGGAAGCTGACCAAGAATTCAAAGTTCTGCAAAGAAGCTGGAATCCGGTTCAAGCAGGACTTCTGTAAAGCGGACAGAGATGCTCGAGCAGCAGCTTGGCCCAAAATGGAGGAGGCCCGTGCAGCCGGGAGAAGTATTTACTACAAAGGCCACATGGGGTTCATCGATGGTAAAAGAGGTCATGTTGCTGTCTGAAGGTTACCTCTAACTTAGTTATAACTCAGGTATTTTTTTTTCTTCACATCCTGAAAAATGTTCAGATCTGTTTGATGCATTTCTTGCACTGATATTTCTTTTATTTATAGAATTACAGTTTAATGGCAGTTCACTGTTCTTTTTCAACTTCCTTTATTAAAGCTGCCAAAAATTCTTCAATTTCAGAAAGGTCTTCTTAATTAATATATTTGATGTTGGTTATCAGTTATCACAAACTAGTCAGGGGCTCATCACAACTTTCACTTCCAACTTAAAAACCTACACCAACTTCTCTTGTTTACGTCTTTTCCTTTTCTGTTTTATGTCTTTCTTTAATTCTTCTCTCTCTTTTATAACTTTTAATGCTAGAGGCTTAAGAGATTCCTTAATAAGGAAAGCACTTTTTTTGTATTCAAAACATGAAAAAGCACAGTGCTATCTTATTCAAGAAACTCACAGCAATGAAGCAGATGAAAAATTTTGGTCAAGTCAATGGGGAGATAAAATCTTTTATTGTCATGGTTCAAACAGGTCAGCAGGTGTCACCGTTCTTCTAAATAACTTTCCTGGAAAAGTGAATACTGTTAAAAGAGATCCTTCTGGGCATTGGATAAATTGTGTTTTAGAAAATAATGATAGATTTCTTATTTTAGGAAACATTTATGGCTATAATAACCTTAGTCATAATAAAGAACTTCTTTTAGAATTGGCTAATGTTGTAAAAGATTTATCTAAAAATTACATAATCTGTGACACAGATTTTAATGCTGTAATAGATGAATGGCTGAATAGATGCCCCACAAGATTTCTGGATCATCACTACAATGCTCCTTTATTTGAATTTTGCAATTCACTCAAATTAACAGACATTCATCGTGATTTAAATCCAGACACCCAAATATTTACATGGTTTAAACCAGATGGATCAACCAAATCTAGAATTGATTACTGGCTTGTTTCTGAAATTGGACCTCAATCTGAAGTAAATTCCATAATCTCGACAGCTCCTCTTACAGATCATTCTTTAGTTAAACTTCATTTTAAACCAACACATTTGCAGCGAAGAAATGAAGGATACTGGAAATTTAACTCAAATCTTCTTCAAAATGATCTCTTTTGTAAAAAAAATTAATGGTGATTAATAGTATTGCTGAAGATGCGTCATTCACAAGTTATAGTGCTAAATGGGAATATCTAAAATATAAAATCTGCCAAACCTCCATGTCTTTCAGTAAAACCTTAAATAAAACCAGTAAGCAAAAAGAAATGGATATTATTAAAGAAATTCACAAAATATGCAATAAATCTTTACTAAATGAAGAAGAAAAAGAAAACCTAATCTCTTTACATACATCATTGGATAATATTTATATTAATAAGGCTAAAGGAGCGTATATTCGATCGAGAGCTAAATGGATTGAGGATGGAGAGAGGAGTTCAGCATATTTCTGTCGTTTAGAAAACAGACAGGAAAGAAATGCAGTGAAAACACTAATAATTGACGACCAGGAATGTGATGATCCCACTAAAATCTCCAAAGCAATATTTAACTTTTATAGTCGTTTATACTCTTCCTCTTATTCACGAACAGATTCAGAAGAGTTATTTCAGGATATTAAGGAATTGGTCCCTAAGATCGATGAGTGTTTTAGAAAAACATGTGCCGCAGAAATACAAATGGAAGAAGTAGAGAAAGCCCTAAATAGTTTAAAATTAGACAAATCCCCAGGTTCTGACGGTTTAACAAGCAATTTCTATAAACATTTTTGGCCTAATTTAAAAGAACTTTTATTCAACATGCTCAAAGAAATATATGAGACATCTGTTTTACCAACTACAATGAAACAAGGAGTCATCACTCTAATACCCAAATCCGGTAAAGACCCTAAGATAATTGACAATCTCACACCCATAACCCTTCTTAACAATGACTACAAGCTTTTAACACATATTTTTGCTAATCGACTTAAAACAGGGATTCATGACATTATTTCGGAGACTCAATCTGGTTTTATTAAGGGTCGTTCAATACATGATAATATAAGGCTTATTATTGATTTGCTTGAATATAATTACCTTATAGAAGACAATGGTTTCATTTTATTTCTTGACTTTTGACACGGTTGAACATATGTTTATTTTCCGTACACTGGAACTCTTTGGATTTGGCAAACATTTCATAGATATGATTAAACTAATTTATAAAGATACTAATAGTGCAGTTATTTTACCAAACGGGACATCCCCAAGGTTCTTCACCAAGAGGGGAATAAAACAGGGTTGTCCAATCTCCCCATTACTATTTATCTTAGCAGCAGAGATGTTATCAATTCTCATCAAAAAATCTAACTTTGACAAACTAACAATATTAGATAAACAATTTGCAATAAGCCAGCTTGCTGATGACACAGCAATATTTATGAAAAACAGTGATCAACTTCCTAAAATTATCGAAATAATAGAATTTTTCTCTAAAGCTTCTGGTCTGAGATTGAATCTTAATAAATGTGAGCTCCTTCCCATTCAGGAGTGTACTCTTTCAGCCATTCATTCCATCCCTGTAAAGACAACAGTTAAATATCTGGGTATGCACATTACAAAAAGAACATGGAGCAGTTAACCAACCTGAACATTTGGAAAAACATTGAGAAATGTAAAACCCAACTTAATATTTGGTCTCAAAGAGAATTATCAATCATCGGTCGGACGTTACTTACAAAAATTGAAAGCATTTCTCGGCTTATCTATCCGGCTCAATCATTACCATTTCCCAAAAAAGCAATGAAAATAATCAACCAAACAAATTTCAACTTCATCTGGAAGGGTAAAGCACATTATATAAAAAAGAGCTCAATGATCCAAACATATGAAGAAGGCGGAATAAAGGCGATAGACTTTGAATGTATTAATGGTACTATCAAAATTAATTGGTTAAGACAATTTCTAAAACATAGACAACAATCTTGGTTCCATATTCCTAATGAAATTTTTATAAAATTAGGCGGCATAAAATTTCTACTCAGATGTGATTTTAACCTAAAAAACTCCTATTTAAACTTTCATTATTTCACCAACACATTTTGTTTTATTGGAAAATGATTTACAAGCACAATTTCAGTCCTCACAATATCCCAATTTGGAATTGTAGATATATCTTACATAATCATAAATCTTTATTCTTAGAAAATTGGTTTAAAAAAGGAATTTGGTCTGTAACACAGTTATTAGATGTCAATAGTGATTTACTTTCTTTTGAAAATTTTAGTGCAAAATTTGATATTGCAGACAGAAACCAGTATAAAAAAGTTTATAAAGCTATACCCCAACCTGTGTTTCGCTTGGTCGAAAACCTTTCCAAAAATGATATAAAACCCAAACTCCCCTCGCTTCTGGTAAATGGCTGTGATTCATTTGATACCAAAGTAAATAATCAATCTACCAGACAGATATTCAACAAAGTATTGTTTCCATCTCTTTCTTTCCAAATTTCAATCTTTAAATACTTTTCTAAAACTGATGTAGAATACTTAAGATCCTTCTTCTTTAAGTTCCTATTGCCCCAAAAGCCAAAGAAATTCATTTCAAAATTATCACTGCTGTTTATCCATCCTCTGACTTTCTATCAAAACGTTGTAATATTTGTGAGGGTCCAACCAGGACAGGAAATATACCCGTCAGTCAAGCCGCAAGAACCACAAGAGGATGTATATTATAAAATAAACTTTATTAATACTCTGATAGAAACCCTATTAAGACCGTGGACAAGGAAGCCTGCAGGACATAAAGATTCCAGAGGTGAACGAACAAAACACACCCAGCCGACGTAGCTACACGTCAGCTGGCAAAACACCCTCTATCGGAGGCACAGCAAACAACATGCAGGAGAGGAATCTAAAAGTACCTGCCGGCCCTCCCACACCCACGGATGCCCTCCCAATAAAACCCTTATCGGAAAAGAAGATACAGTCTTAAAATGTCTGTAAAATAAAGTGTACTTAGCTCGCGCAACTGGCGCGACCCCCCCGGGGTCTAAGCTCCAGCGCCGTCCGGCTCCCCGGGGTGTAGCTTCGCCGGGCGGCGGAATGAATCACAGCTGTGCGCCTGGGCGGCGTCCACAGGCAGCGCCGTGAGTAGAGCAGTGGCAACCAGCCCACTCCTACTCCCAGCCCTGCTCTTGCTACAGGAGGCGACCAGCCTCCCCTCCTCACGCAGGAACGGCTCCTCCTCTCTGTCCATCTTCACCGCCGGCAGCCCTACCTGGCAGCGAGCGGCACCCTCCCCCCGAAGGATTGAGCGGCTGGCTGCTCTGGCGAATGCTCTCTCTGCAGCATGCTGCTGCCTCTCCTTTATCAGTTCTCATCAAGCTGTGATGACCACCACCTGTGCTGTTCTCCCCGCCCACCTCTTCAGAGCAGGACGGCGAGCCCACATCACAACTTTTTGGATTTGAATGTGTTAACTGTACTTTTTGTAACATGCATAATGAAACATCAGAACATTTATTTTATGATTGTATATTTTTGGGAGGATTTTTTACATTGGTTTACTAACTTTCTGCATGTTCCTGAACTTAAAAAAGAAAATGTTTTATTTGGTTTGATTATAAAAAATGTATTGCATTGTAAAATAATTAATACAACAATAATACTCGGTAAATTCTTTATACATAAAAACAAGTTCTTAAAATCCACACCAAAATTTTGTGTCTTTCATAGGGAACTACTTTTATTTTTCTCATGCCTTAAATATGTCAAGACCAAAATTGCTGTGAAAATGTACAATGAAGCAGAAAATATTGGACTTCTAAAAAGTCTCTAGCTTTTTTTTTGTCATAATATCGTTTTCCTTGTATTTTATTTTCTGTATATTATATTTTTTTTCTCTTTTTTTCTGCTCGTTTCTCTCTTGCGTCTGTTGGTTGAACCTGTATGTGCTTGTATTGTTCTCGAAATTGCTAATAAAGCTTTAAAAAAAAAGGTTGTAAAGAGGAAATGATGTAACATTTGCGCATGGGTAGAAGTGATTGGGTAGCGGTTACAGATAGGGGTTTGGCAAGAGCAAATTCTTCGAAGGCAGAGAGTAGCTGTTGTGCCCTGCACCAGGCGGAGCTCACACCGATAAGGGGAGAACGATGATAAAAGCTACTAGTTCGTATGGATTTTAAGAAAGAAAGAAAAATACTGAGCAATAGGAATCGAAGTAAAAACGGACTCATTGTTTATTTATTTTTAAGGATTCAGTTCTATATCTACCGTCGTCTAAATGCTGACAGGGGACAAAGACAAAAACAAAAAGAGCCGAGGTGAGAGCAAACCGTTTTGAGACTTTGAGAAACGGTCAAAAGTTATCAAATAACGAAATGCTTACCATCACCCTGAACTTGTAACATCGCAATCGGTGCTTTTGTTTTTGTCGCCATTTCTCCCGATTTGACCAGTTCATCAGGTTACAAGCCTTTGGTGGGCTACCATGTTGGGTCTAATATGGGTGGGGTTTAGTTAGCTTAGCTGATGTTGAGCTTTTATTAATCAGGAATTACTGTATTTTATGCATCATCCCTTTTACGCCGCATATTTGCATAGAAACAAATCGTTTTAGTGACAGATAACGAACGGCAAGAAAAGACTGTGCCAGTGTGTATAAGCCAGCAGCATAGACACGTAGAGCTGTGGACAGCCTCTCTGACATAGTCTGCTAACATTTTACATTGGTTTGACCAAAGGGTTGTGAACTAAAAAAAAAAAATGTTAACAAGTCATTTTCTTCTTTATATTTTATTTTTGGTCGTGTCTCACTTTACTGTTTTTTAATTAGCACCCCGCCTGCCATTCCTTGTTAAAACTGCTAAAGTTATCCACCCCATGTGTAGAACACCCAATGGACTTCTCAACCTCTCCTCTCTCATGTTCCAAATAAGAACTACCGCGGGTTGCTAGAAGGCCAAAGTCTCATAGACTTCCATTATAAATAGAAAGTTATTTCTTCGTCATTTTATTTGTCAGAATAATAATTCTTGTTCTGATCCATTCTTCTTATCACATTCTTTCTAATCCTAATTCTTTAAAAGTTGTTCAAGTTATAAACTGACCAATCAGGTGCCTCATTAAAAGCATGTGGTGCCCACTCGCCCCACCTCCAATGTCCTATTGACAGCTTCTAACGAGCTACTTGAGTGGAAGGGGTGCGGACTTTGAACAAGCCAGAACAAGCTCAATCATGATTGATGACAGTAGGCATGGTTGAGATGACCGGCGCTGCGTAGATCGCCTGAATTCCGGTGCATGTTGGTTAGTTTCCTGCACTGACGTAAAATGTGCGGCATCACGAAGTATTGCGGGAAAGGGGCAGGTTCAAGGCACCTTCCTAAGCCAGCACAGCCAGAAAATAGGTACTGCGCTGGCTGCAGGCTGCCTTAATGACTACAAAACAATGCATTGTGGGAAACTGTATCCACATAGTTCTTGTAGTTTGGTGTGAAATAACTGGCGCTAAATGAAGAACATCGGTGTATTTTTTTACTTTGTCTGGAAGGTAGTGAATCACTGATGAAAAAATAAACAGGATTTCAAATAACCTGTGGTCATATTTGTTATTGTTGCCTCTAAAACTTAACTTTAATTTAATTTTATTTATTTATTTGGGACAGTGCATGCAATGAACCCCACGGCTATTTTAATAACTGTTTTACACTTAAAGATGTTAAAAAAATAATATAAAAGACACAACAGCAAAAATCATACTAGGAGGAGTGGCATAGTAACTTTCAGCCGAATGTTAAGGACAACCCCCAACTCCTTGTTCTTGTACAGTCTCGTCGTTCACCTTCATCTCAGGCGCCTTTCCCCGCCCCCTCCAGCAGCAGCTTAGTTTCGCCGACGATGGAGGCGAGGCGCCGGGGGATCTCAAACACATACTTCCTCTAAAAATGTGACTCAGACCGACTCTGACTAATCACTGTCCAGGGGTTGCAATCTGTTGCAATATGGTAGTAGATGTATCAGGAAGTGATAGCGAAGGTTCAAGCCTAATTTTGCAATGTCCAAAGTAAAGGCATTTCCTATGGGGGACCTCAACACTTGCTATGTCCAGTTCCTATAAATGGTCTATGAGAGCAACAGTAGCGCAATCAAGTTAGTTTCATTTTCAACATTTGCCACACATTCAGCAATAAACAGCAATATTTCTCAAATACCTTCAAGTCCCCTATGATGATTTTTTTTTTTTAGTTTATAACATGTATGTGTGGGATTTTCATTATGAAGTATAACAAGAAATTTTTTTTTTGGCATTTCTGAATATTTCTCCTTTTAAATTGCAGTCAATCAAACTGTCGCAGAAATGCTCAATTTGAATTAATAAGCCGGTTTGACCTCAAAACAGTCAAGCTGAACATGCACTAAACCCTCATCTGTTCCTAGTGTGTCTAGTTCAGGTTCTGGAGAAGAGAAGATGGTATCTTCACATTGACTGCAGTCAAATGAGCCGCCGTTCACTTTCTGTGGTCAAATCAGCCGTCACAGGATTTTTTTGTGTGAGTTTCATACAATACTTACGGTAGCCGGACTGAGAACGCTGGAAAATCTCCACCAGACTCCACGGAGCTTCTTGATGTGACCACGGAAATGTGAACGGCGGCTCATTTGACCGCAGTTGGAAAGGATTGTAAGTTCGGTCCATGAAGATCTTCACTTCCTCGTCCAAGCTGGTATGTTGTTCAAAATGATACGGGTGGACATTACCGATATTATTTGTCGTTTTTGATGTAGCAGTCGTGAAGATTTACACTAGCGAGAAACAGAGCTATCATAACAAGATAGGGGATCAGGGGCGGGGCTACTCAGCTCAGCACCAAAAATTAAGCCCACCCAGAGAAGATTTTGAAAACAAAGGCCTCAGATCAACACAAAAAATGGCTTTTTAAGATATTTAGGTTTAGGGATTTTGATTAAAAACGTCTAAATTATCATGAAAACACTACTAAGAATGTTTTTTTATTAAAGAAGTTGATTAAAGTCCCCCTATAAAAGATTGCCAAAATGTTATTTCTGAACAGGTGAAAAAACAAACAAAAATCCACTTCTCGTTTTCTTTATTTATGTCCAAGAACAGGGACGCCGAAGCCGTTTCAATGTGAAATCAGCTGGAGCGCCTTGCGCATGCACCTGTTCAGAAATAATATTTTGACATTATGTAGATAAGGGTTTTGAGAAATATTGAAGTTTATGGCTGAATGTATGGAAAATGTCAAAAGTGAAACTTAACCGTTCTTTTTGTTTGTTTTATTAAGGATCCCCATATTCGACACTCCAGCAGCTATTCTTCCTGGGGTCCCACCTTCTTAACCCTTTTGCTATCTTAGGCATGTTTACATAAAAAATGGGGTCTTCTGGACCCCACAAGACAGTGCCCTGAACTTTATTTTCCAATTTTTTTTATCTTCACTGGTGTCTGTGGCAGACATAAAATCCTGTCCACCTTTGTCATGGGAGGGATCACACAACATTATAAGGGTGGGGTCATCTGGACCCATAAAAGAGCACAAGGGTTGACGCCACAAATGCAATACAGAAAACAAAAATATATATGTACATGTTCTCTTTTCAGCAAGGTAAACCTAATTAATACAACAATAAAACAATAACAATTAAAACAAACAAAAATAAATAAAATCTGCCTCCATCTAATCCTGTCCTCAATACATAGACCGTTTATACAAGAATTGGACAAAACAGGTGTCAGCGTCACCCACAGGAAATGCTTTTCCCTTAGCCCTTGTGAAATCAGGCCAATGCATTCGTCGTCACTTTCTGATAAGTCTACCGCCATATTGCAACCCGTCGACAGCGATTAGTCAGAGTTGGTCTGAGTCACGTTTTTAGAGGAACTACTGTCGCCAATTATTAGTCCAAACCCCTTCTATGAGAGCGAGCTCGGGAGAAGCTGTCAAAGTTTGAGGTGGGGCAAGCAGGCGCCACATGCTTTAACTGAGGCATCCGATTGGTCAGTTTATAATTCAAATAACTTGCGATAAAGTTAGTTTGACAGTCTGTTACTGCCGCCGCGTTCTCTGGCTGCAGCTCGATGCAGCGACGTGTCCAGCAGAGCTCACGCCATGAATATGCCGGCAGACAGACCGCTATGCTGGGGTTGGATCACGCTTAAACCTCCAGAACATTTAAAACATCCCCCGGGGCGCTTGCTGTTCGGATCATCGGAGGTCCGCAGCTCTCGGGACGCGGCGCCGGACGCGAGCCGGTACCACCAGACGTGGTACTGGACGTGAACCGGAGCCGGGTTAGGGTGCAGGAGCTCTCCGTGTCCTGGCGCCGAGCCGGTTCTAGCTAGCAGGACGGTGGTTGAAGACCCACCCGTGATTTAGTGAGAGCAGCCGGTGAGAGAGCGATGAGGGACGGCTGGGTGCGCTATATGGAAAGGCACGTATGAGAAAATCCCATTGACTAAAAATAATGGACTTATCTAGCTATGAGGTCCCCCCATTATATACAGTCTATGGAAAATCCGCGATTAATGCGTCAAAAAAATTGTCGGCATCATTCACATGTCAGATTAACGCGTTTTTAACGCGCTAAATCTGACAGCCCTATTGTTTACTTTCCTGCAGGGATCAGACATAGTTTTGAGCATAAACAAAAGGAAGCAACATCAGAAAGTAATGTGACAGTAATTAGTTTTCTTTATTGTAAGACATGCTGAAATGGTCATACTTTTTCTTTTTTCAGTGATTTTGAAAAAATGGAAATGTAATCAACTTTAACCGTGCAGAAAAGATCTTCTGTAGCTCTACTTCCCATCCCAATTGTGAAAAGTTTGCGGTAGCATTAGCATAAATTAGAAGAATAAAATTGTAATTACCTTCACAATCAAACAAGCAGCATTCAATGAAGTACTTGTAACCTTCGTCTAACTATGAACGAGTTGTCAGAGAGAAATAACCCACGACTCGTTTAATGTCATCCATAGGAATTTGGAAAAGCAGCTGAGGTGCAGCAGCTCCTGCCTTCTGCAAGCACTGAGACAGGATTGCTGAGGTTTGTACTCTGATTTGTGAACAATCATCTAAGAGGGGAGAACGAATACAACCAGGTAGGATATTTATAAAATAAATATTGTACACATTTCCATTAAAATTGATGAAGTTACCTTTTACTATTTACGTAAAATTGCTTTAAAACGGGGTTCAACTGTCAGCTTTGCCGTTCTAAACTTGCAAACCGGAAGTCACTTTATACATGGTCGGGAATATTGCCGTTTTGTGTGACATGAAAAGGGTCTATTTAAAACAAATTTGTTTAATTCCTGAAGATATAGTCTAAAACTGTCTGTGTGAAACGAGGTAGTAAAGTTGAATTTTGGCATTTTTCAATCTGTACCGAGTGTGGAGTCAGCCTCCACCTGTGCTGTTGTGCTACCCTTTAAGAAACATGGGTTAAGTTGTGTCAAAACTTTGTTAGGCAAGAAGTTGGGCTTTGTATTTTACTGGAGAGAGCAACTTGGCCTAGAAGGCCTCATCATGTCCAAATGATTTTGGTTAACTGCATCTGAAAAAGCATCCTTGAAAATGGATCAGGAACGTCAATGGCTAATTGTATCAAGTGGTGGTCCCAACTGATGCCTCTTTCTGCCGTGTGCAATACTATACTCAAAGCTATGATGCTACATTACAGAGTCAAAACAAGATACTTTCAGTTGAACCAGTGTGAAATCTTTACATAAAATTTGTTGGAAAGTTCCTATATCATGGTTCATTGAAATGTTTCTGGGTCCATGATTCTTTTCAAATTCATCTTTTGCATATTTACCAATTTTTTTATTTATTTATATAACTAAGTTTAATGCCTTTTTTCCTCTTCCTAACCAAGGACAAGTGGATTGTGGTCCGTTTTGGAAAACTGACTGGACCAATTGAAAAAAGTGGAACAGGTGGAGATCGGTAAAACAACGCCACTCTCTCAGAATGGCCCAAACCAGTCTGCTGCAGGGCAAACGTTTTTACTGTCGGGAATGGGTCTTCAACAAGATCCAGCTCTGCCTCCAGGAGAAAGCTAATATCAGTGAACTGACAAGTGGAGTAAACAGCACCCAGCCCCCTCTGGTGCCTGATAGGGGTGCATTCATCCCCAGCAGGCTGACTGCAGGATGTACAAAGTCAGGAAATGCCTGGGGCGTGTTGTTGGTGGGAGGAGCAGGAAGTGGAAAAACTGCCCTCTGCACAGAACTGTTGTGGCCAACACGTGGCCAAAAAGCTCACTACAGTTTGCACCAGCAGAGCCTGGCTTTCCATTTTTGCCGTGCAGATGACTCTGATACACTATGTGTTGGTGGTTTCATCAGAGGTCTGGTGGCTCAAATTTGCAGCAGTGGGCGGTTCCCTGAATATGAAGAGAAGATTCAAGATCCAGCTGTTCAACGTATTTTGCAGTTTGGAGAGTGTGAACGGAACCCCATAGAGGCCTTTAAAAGGTAAGTTTACACAAGTACAACTATTTTCATCAGCTGTCTGTTTTCAGTGTGACTGGAGTTAAATGGTTTCATAAAATAGCTGTGAAATTATATATAGGAAACGTTTTCTACTGATTTAAGCACAGACAACAAGCTTACATAGTATTCTTTATTTGCCATACATGAAAGCTCACCTGAACATAGTTGAAAGTCAAGAGAGCAAAAGATAGCCTATCTGCCTCTGGGCAGCTGCGGCTACAAAATTAGTTACCATCACAAAGTATAAATGAGGAGTGAATAAATAATGTATACACAGTAGCTGCATTTACATGGACACAAATGATCATAAGTAATTGGAATAAATGCCTGGTCATAATGAAAATGTGTCATGTAAACATGCCATTCGGAAAATACCCTTTTCACACATCGCCGTAAAGTCCAGAATCGTTTCCGGCTTATACTTTTTAGAACGGGAAAGCTGACTGCTGAACACCTTCAAAGCAATTTTACATAAATAATAAAGGGTAGCCTAACCAATTGTAATGTAAATGTGTACAATATTTATTGTATAAATGTCCTACCTGGTTGTACTTGTTTCCTCCTCTTAGATCATTCACAAATTAAAGTAAAAATTTCAATAATCCTGTCTACAGTCAAAACAGCAGCAGCTGCTGTGTTCTCAAATTCCTATGGATGATATTAAACGAGTCGTGGATTATTTCTCTCTGACAACCCAGTCCTAGTTAGACTAAGGTTACAAGCACTTTGCTGAATGCTGCTGTTTATTTATTAAAGTAATTATGATTTTATTCTTTAAAGCTGTGCTAATGCTTATGCTTATGCTAGTGCTAGCATTAGCTTTGGCTATGAGACGTGGAGCTGCAGAAGATCTTTTTTCACCAGTTGAAAGTTTCCTACAATCCCAGCGTGTCTGACATTAAAGTCAAACTTATTACTGTTGTAATGTTTTCTACTGCGGTCAGTGAGCTGCTGTTAGCTCAACCGTGGTTCTAACATCACTCCTCTTTGTTGTTTTTGTTCAAAAATAAAGGTAAAAAAAGTATCAAATTAATTGAAAACTGTTGCTAGAAATACACTCAGCAAAAATGTAAACGCAACACTTCTGTTTTTGCTCCCGTTTTTCATGAGATGGACTTAAAGATCTAAAATTCATTCCAGATACACAATATTGCCATTCCTCTCAAACATTGTTAACAAATCTGTCTAAATGTGTGATAGTGAGCACTTCTGCTTTGCTGAGATAATCCATCCCACCTCACAGGTGTGCCACATCAAGATGCTGATCTGACATCACGATTAGTGTACAGGTGTGCCTTAGACTGCCCACAATAAAAGGACACCCTGAAATGTGCAGTTTTGTCTCACACCAAAATGTCACAGATGTCACAAGCATTGAGGGAGCGTGTATGACAGCATGCTGACAGCAGGAATGTCAACCAGCTCTCCTGCATTCAATGTTCATTTCTCCACCATAAGCCGGCTCCAAAGGCGTCTCAGAGAATATGGCAGAACATCCAACCTGCCTCACAACCGCAGACCACGTGTAACCACACCAGCCCACGACCTCCACATCCAGCAGGTTCACCTCCTAGTGTTTTAATATGAACGCAAAAGTAAATATTACTCAAATGAACCCAAAATATACCGAGTGGACCTTTGTATGAAGGCTATTTTCATAACTGGACCCACCGAAATTGCAGTATTGAAGACAGGGTGGGAGGTAGGGAATCTGGTCAAATCTATGTAAGAAGGATTCAAGTCGTTCACCAATGCCTGGTCCCCCTCAGCTGGAATACTAGACACCTTGTATCCGGTCATGGTTTTATGTACCCTCCACGTTCCCATTAACTTTCTTCCAATTAAAGCAGTGTTTCTCAATTATTTTCTCTCACACCTCCCCCATGGAGAACTTATTCTTTCGTATTGACGCGGAGCGCTCACGGCTCGCGCAAAAAATAGGCCAGATGCCGAAACGTTGCGCTGCACCGCGCGGACCCTCCGCGTCGCTCCGCTCCTGGTGTGACCGACGCCATAGGTTAACATGGGCGCCGAATGGAAGCGCACTCCGCTCCGCGCAGCTTTGCGGCGCTATCGCGTCCGGTGTGACTCCGGCGTGACCTGACTGCTGATGGGCGAAGGCGGGGTTTACCCTGGACAGGTCGCCAGTCTGTCGCAGGGTTAATATATATATATATATATATATATATATATATATATATATATATATATTAGGGCTGTCAGACATGTGCATGACGCTTACAATTTTTTTTGACGCATTAATAGTGGATTTTCTCATACGTGTCTTTCCATACCGCGCGCAGGCGTCCCTCATTGCCCTCTAACTCACCGTCTGCTCTCACCAGATCACGGGCGGGTCTCCAACCACCGAGCTGCTAGCTAGAACCGGCCCGGTGCCAGGACGCGGAGAGCTCCTTCACCCTAACCCGGCTCCGGTTCGCGTCCAGTACCACGTCTGGTGGTTCCGGCTCGCATCCGGCGCCGCGTCCCGAGAACTGCGGACCCCCGACGTTCAGAACAGCAAGCACACCGGGGGACGTTTTAAATGTAGTTTAAACAACGCCAGTTATTTGTACCGTATTTTCACGACCATAAGGCGCGCATAAACATCTCAAATTTACTCCAAAACATGCGGCGCGCCCAATAGTGCAGTGCGCCTACTGTGTGTTTTTTTTTTTCGTTTTTTTTTTTGGAAGGCGGATTACATGAGAACTTTTATGTTTTATAGCCGGAGTGAGCGCTGTCCGTGCTCCCTCGCTTCTCTCCACAAGCAGTAAATGTGGGGGGGGGGAGAATCACATTCGTTCAAATTCAAATTTGTTTTAATAAATTTTACATTTTATGTCAGATAATTTGTTATCATTGAGGCAACTTGTGAACTTTCAGGCTGTTCATTTTATATGATTATTGTTTTTTACAGTGCTGGTATCCATATTAATTTCCCCTCCTTTTATTCAAATTTCCTGAACTTTTCTTTGATAATCAACACGTTAGTCACGTGCTCCACGTGTGTACCGCTAGCATAAACACCTATTGGATCAATAACACCGCTAGAAGTCTCTCTTAACGGTCAGACGCTCTGGTCCGCTGCTCTGCCTCCCGCGCACGTTTTCACCTGTCAATGGAGCAGGTGGAGGAGCGCACGAGGACCCGCCCACTTCATGCTGAAAAGCAGAGAGGAAAAAAGCTAAACCAGCGCAACTGTTTTTAGACAAAAGGTGCACGAACGCACGCACGCACCGTCTCAGCCCACCCGCCGCAGCAGCAGACCCCCCTCGTCCGCAGCAGCCCACGTGGGCCGCCTCGGCGGGAGACAGACCAAGGGCCCGCCTGTCGGCTGAGAGTGTGCACCAGCAGGGAGCACCGATTCGTTGGTTTTAGGCAGTTCCAACACCGTGATCTAATAGATAACAGAAAAACATCAATTGTGCTTTTTTTCACCATTAAGTGCGCGGAGTTGGCGACTCCTGTTGATGTCGTGCGCAGTGGCCCGTACCGCTCGTTTCTATAACTAATATTGCTTTCTACACATTCTTACTCGCTCATCATCCGTCTGGCCGGGGGTGGGGCCTTCCGCTGTTTCTGTGACTGAGATAAAGGCTGTCCCGCATTAACTGGCTAAAACTTCACAGTACTGAAGAAAGTAGAAATGATTGATATGTCCAAAGACCAATAGACCTTCAATGAACTGCTGCACTGTTTGCAGCAGCTGCTTTCGGTTTTGGTAGAGCTGCGTAAATCAGTGTTTCTGCGTGGAATCAAACTTCGGTGACCAACCCGTTTTACCATGCTTGCCCCCAATGGTCAAGAGCGCCTTATGTATTTGTTAAATAAAGAAAAAGTACCAGTAACTGTAACTGCGCCCTGTAACTGCGCCCTATAACCCAGTGCGTCCTATGGTCGTGAAAATACGGTGTTCTGTTTTTAACTATACATTTTTAGCTTTTTTCTTTCCATTTGAAGTGAATAACGCAAAACTCTGCAACCACAATCCAAAATGCAAAAGTGTGCAAAACCAATAAAAAACTAGAAAAGTTGCATTACCTGCGATAATGCATGTGTGAATGCATCTTTGCTGAATGTTGTCGCTGAATATGCTGCAAACATTTGCTGAAGATGCTGTAAGGATTTATTGTAATTGCTGAAGGAATTGCTGAAAGTAGTAGTAACAAAGAATTAGCCTTGAAAACCGGAGAAAGTGTCAAATTAGCCAAAAAAGATAAAATCATGCTAATATGTTAGCAAAACTCAAAGTTAGCTTAAAAAACGTAGTTAGTTATAATGTTCTCAACATACTGAACGGTTTGATACCCATATTGCATAGGTTTGAAATTGCACAAAAAGTTGTAAGAATTTTGTGGAAAAAACAGACAATTTCTGTAAATTTGTGAACACAACTGTGTAAAAGCTTAAAATTGCTTAAATTTAACAATGTCTAGTAAAAGCATGAATTTCCTGAACATGCTGGATGTGTAAAATTGCATAAAATGCTGAATTTGCTTAAAATTTGCACAAATTTGTGTAAAATTGTGTAAAGTTGTGTTAAATTGTGTAATTTTGTGTAACTTGCATGAATTTTAATAATGCTGGAAGTACAAGCATGAATTTCTGGACATGCTGAATGTTTTAAATTGCTTAAATTGCATAAAATGTATAATTTGCAGGAATTTGTAAAAAAAAAAAAATCGTATTAGTTATAATGGGGCTGAAAAACGCACAAATTGTGTAACTACGCAAAAACTGTAAAGTGCACAACTACTAATAATACAAGTAGTAATGTCCTTAACGAGCTGAACGTTTTGATACCAAGATTGTGTAAATCGCATAAAGTGAGCTTGAGTTTTTACGTGTCAAAAAACGTACGAAAGAAAACGTAAATGAAGAATATCAATAGTGTAAATGCATTCAATGCATTCACACAAATATTTTTATTCACAATAACGTTAAGAAAGACAAAAGTGTCTCAGCTTTAAGGATTAAATCTGGTTCTTCTGTCAATAATAATTTGCTGTGTCAGAGAAGATTCTGCAGGTTGGTAGTGAAGTTCTATAGAATGATTTCCTGCAGATTCTCTTCCTTCATACCATCAATAAAAGTTTTTTTCTTTACTAATGATCTTATTTTGTTGACGTTTTGTGTTGATGTTGTCTCTCTGTCTCTGTCCCTTCTTTGCTGTTGCGCTACTGCATGTGTAAGCCCCCCTCCCCCAACACACACACACAAATGCGCGCTCGCTCAGCTTTTTGTCTCTCTCTTTCTCTCCGTTTCTTTTCGTCTCTGTTAAACATTTTTCCATCGCAATTCTTGAGGTTTAAGTGAATATTTCTCCCCTTTCTGTCATGGTCACTGACGGTCCTCTGATCAACTGTTTAGTAACTAACAGAAATTGCATGATCCTCGGGCTGTCCTGCCATCATAATTTTTTTATATTTGGCGTTCATGTAAATAGGCTCTGTGACAGAAGAGAAACTAAAAACACAAAGACCAGAGAAAACTTAAACAAAAAACGAAGCATGTTGTAAAATAGATTGCAAACTGATAAACTAAAAAAACAAAAGGCACTCTCAAATACTTCTGTAAATATGCAAGAGTTGTGCTTTAGAGCTTGTCAAATCACATCTGTTTGAACCACAAGATGATTAATTAAGTAATATTCATCCTAAAGTTTGGTTTGAATTAATTAATAAACTATAAATCAATCAAAATTTTTCACAGTATCAGAAAAATATTTGGCAATAAAAATGCTACAAGCAATCGAAAGTTGTGATGGTATTGCTGGAGACATCTATTAAGAGGCAAGAGGTCTGGCAAGTTTGAGGGTATACCCACACTTCAAGCTCAAGCAATGGGTAATGACTTTAGAAAAATCATTTTATAGTGTTAAGTAGGTATTTACTTTAGTTTTGATTACCCTTTATTAGGAGCTATCCTCTTAACATTTTATTGTGAATCAGTACTGTCACATGTTTTATAATCTAAAAAATGTTTGTTGCAATTTTCATTTAACTTTTTTTCTTCCTTTTTACTTAGATGTGTACTGCTTCCTCTTCTAAACATGAAGCCTCCTCAGCAGTCACTTTTCCTGCTTGTTGATTCCATTGATGAGGGCTGTCAATTTGGGGAGGGTGAGCATCTCATCTCATCCAGTACACCCAAGACTATTGCTGAGCTCTTGGTCAGTCATCATGAGTTGCTGCCTCCTTGGCTGCTGCTTATTTGCTCTGCACGTAAGCAAAATAAAGCCATCACCAAGCTCTTGAGAAGTAAGTTATTCTCCTTTGCTTTTACTAAAATCTATGTCCTTGTCTGGGGCTAGTGTCAGTACTATTTTGCACAGATTAGAGCAAAGTAGTTTAAGAAAAGACATGAAATACCACTCACCTTAAAACAAACAGGATTTTTGTGTTCATATGAACTTCAAGCTTTTGTGTGACTGCATGTGACTCAGAGATATATACCTGGATACCAGTGACGTGTTATGAGGATGAGCGAGGCACTGATGTCATCATTCAGATTTACAAACATATGAGCCCTTTAGAGCAGCTTATTTACTATTTAATTGGCAACAGTTAGTGTGTTGTTAAACATTTAATTTCACTCTTTTTTCTGTTTACAAAGTGTAGCATAGGAAAAACATCACCAAAATTGTTATTGACTTACTTTTTACTTATAAATCAAGTCCATGCACTGCTCCTTCTGTAAAAGTTCCTTTCCTTTCTTTCAGTTCTAAAAGCCAATGTGTCTCACTGGCTGTGACGTTTCTCCAAAAATTATTGAGTTTATATATAATTCTCCATATAGAAAATGACGCTGAACGATATTTAAGAGTAACTGGACTGCTGCACTTGACTTGCTACCACTAATTCCATTATTCTGTCACATTCTCAGGCTCACCAGTGCCCTCTGGCTTGTGGCATGCGTACTGCAGTGAGCTAGGCATACTGTGTGCATCACCTAGTGTACTAAAGTGCATTTTTTAGCAGATAAAAAGACTCAATGATTGATAATTGGCACCTATTTAATCACCCAACCACGGAGAAATAGAAAAATTAAATGATTAAAAATAAAGCATCTTTTATAGACTGACAAAAATGGTACAGCGCATGGTTCTGCTGCAGCTTTACTCAGTGTGTGCTGCACACGGGAGGCACGGGCTGCTGCTGCCTCACCCATCGATTGCCATATATTTGATCAGGAAATTCGCTTTTTTTTTTACCGTCGCTTTTTTTTTTATTGTTGAAAAAACACAGAAAAAGTAATCACAGACTAGACATGTCTAAAAAATAGTATTTTATTTTATTTGAATAATGGAAAGGTTTATTAATCTTATTTTATTTATGTATTTTTAAGCTATATGCAGATTTTTTTTAGGATTATTGCGGCCTCAAATGCTTGATGTTGCAGCAGCTTTTGTGAAAAGTTGCGACAAAAGTTGCAATGTATTTTAATGTATATATATATATTAGGGCTGTCAGATTTGTCGCGTTAAAAACGCGTTAATCTGACACGTGCTTGACGCCGACAATTTTTTTGATGCATTAATCGCGGACTTTCTCATACGTGCCTTTCCATACCACGCGCGCGGGCGTCCCGCCCTTTAACTCATCAGCTGCTCTCACTAGATCACGGGCGGGTCTCCAACCACCAAGCTGCGAGCTAAAACCGACCGGCGCTAGGACCTGGAGAGCTCCTGCGCCCTAAAACCGGCTCTGGTTCGCGTCCAGTACCACGTCTGGTGGTACCGACTCGCGTCCGGCGCCGCGTCCTGAGAGCTGCGCACCCCCGACGTTACGAACAGCAAGCGCACCGGGGGACGTTTTAAATGTTCTGGAGGTTTAAGCATGATCCAACCCCAGCATAGCGGTCTGTCTGCCGGCATATTCATCGTGAGCTCCGCTGGACACGTCGGTGCATCGAGCTGCAGCCAGAGAACGCGGCGGCAGTAACAGACTGTCAAACTATCCACAGTGTATCCCGCTTTTCTCAGTCTTTAATGTTTTAAAAAACAAAAGTTCATTGGAAATGATAAATCTCTATTTCATGTATTACTTTAGTTCAGCAGAGGAGAAAAAGATTTGGTCCTGACAAAAAATGAACATGAAAGTGTTATGGAAATTTTATTTTTGATGTTTTTTATTTTATTTTACTGGACGTTGATTGAAGTTTTTAATTTAAAATGTCCTTCACTGGTACTTGGGCTTTTGTTAGGCATTTTATGTTACAGCCTTTTATTGTTAAGAAAGTTTATCTCAATATGTTACAAAATAAAGTATTTCTGATGAAAACTATTAATTTTGCCATTCTTGTTTTCATAATTAATGTAGAACTGCTAAATTCCACGAAGCACACATTTTTTTCCTTAAAAAAAGGCCACATATGAATTTGCGATTAATCGCGAGTTAACGTTAATTTTAATCGCCTGACAGCTCATATATATATATTTTGAAAGGCGCCTAGCGGCTGGGTGGCTCAGTGGGCTAGGTGAAGGGCTGGCACTCAGGAGCCCTTGGTTCGATTCCAGGGCTGTCCACTGATCCCCACCCAGATCGGGTCCTTAGGCAAGGCCCTTGACGCTGCTGCCTAACTGGGTCCCTGTGCCCCTCAAGTACAGGGTTGCGTCAGGAAGGGCATCCGGCGTAAAAACTCTGCCAAATCACTGATGCGAAACAGTGGGTGCTGTTACGCTGTGGCGACCCCGAAAGGGATGTGAACTACTACATATTTTGAAAAGCGCCTAAAAAATGTTAATTATGAGAGAAAAAATTAACATTCTCAAATTCCAACTCTTTTTTTATTGTGACATGTACTAGGAAAATACAGCATCATCACCATATATATAATGTTGTTGTGCTGTCATTTTAGAGAACCATGGAACCATTGGACCATGAAACACAAAATGAACTTTTTGGTCCTCTCTGGTCACAATAACCCAAACATTTGTGTATTGATTTAAACATATAAACATACTTTAGAATAAAGTTACATTTTCCAGGGAAAAATTATAAACTTAAAAAACCCAGTATAAGCAGATTAAGCCTCAGATGTCAATGTTGTCCACAGAATCTTCCTCTTTATCTGTTTTCTTCTATCAGTAATGATCTGCTCTGTTTCAGAGGTTCTCTCAGGTGTCTGTAGGTTTATTGTGGAGGAGGTTCTACATGGAATTATTTTCCTGCAGACTCTAATTTCTTCACTTGTATTATAATTTTCCAAAGTCTCTCTCTGTCTCTCACTCGTACTTGGTTCATGACTGACCGCTTCGCACCCGCGCAATCAGTGCACCCCGCGACGCATGAGCACTCGTTCAGCACACCCCCTTCCCCCTCTGCCATGTGCCTGCCCCCTATTGCACTCGGTGCACCCCCACCCCGCCATGTGCGCAATTGAGTACAGCAGCACCCCTACTCCACCACGTGTGCACCCACAATATTGCTCAGTGCCCCCCCACTTGCGTGATTGCGCACAGCAGCACCCCCACCCTGCTGCGTGAGCAAACAGGCTTGCCTCACATGTGACGAGGTGCATTCACGCACGTCATGAAGAGAAAAAAGTCAGAGAAGACTAAGAGAGATGATAAAAAAATAGC
The DNA here is from genome assembly GCF_002922805.2 of Oryzias melastigma. Classification (NCBI taxonomy): domain Eukaryota; kingdom Metazoa; phylum Chordata; class Actinopteri; order Beloniformes; family Adrianichthyidae; genus Oryzias; species Oryzias melastigma. The sequence continues at coordinate 993,700 of NW_023416878.1, read as the reverse complement.
ATGGCTCCCAGGAAGAAGTCAGAAAGGAAAAAGTCACGCTATACATTGATCAAAGTTGCAGTAAAGTTGCCGTAAAAATAAAAAGTTGCAAGGTGCGCAACAAATCGCGGGGTTTACCGGAATTTGCGTTAATAGTTGCGATCGCAACATTGCGAAATCCTGGAGGGTCTGAGTAGTACAAAAACTTAAATAGCTTCTTCAGTCTGCCATACATCTGTCAACAGAGTGGATTTCAGTGGTCAGAACAACTGTTAAGACTTGAACTTAAATAGCAATGCAACAAGTACATTTTTTAGAATACAAATAATGTCCAATATAGTAATGTGTAAAAGAAACCAAAATTACTGCTTTGGTTAAACTAAAGTGCAACATGATAACTATAAAGTTTTTATTGATGTGCAAAATAAATGGTTGCTCATAGAAAATACTTTTTCAAAAACAGGCATTCAAGCCTTTTACAAACCAGAATGACAGAAAGAAAAAAACCACAACAATTACATTTAATTTTCTTGTTTTCAACTGTGGTTGGATCAGTGGGAAAGTTTACTTGACAAAAAGTAGCATCTCTGTGGCCTTTTTTTTTTGGGAAAAAAATGTGTGCTTCGTGGAATTTAGCAGTTCTATATTAATTATGAAAACAAGAATGGCAAAATTAATACTTTTCATCAGGACTACTTTATTTTGTAACATTGTATTGAGATAAACTTTCTTAACAATAAAAGGCTGTAACATAAAATGCCTAACAAAAGCCCAAGTGCAAGTGAAGGGCATTTTAAATTCAAAACTTCAATCAACGTTCAGTAAAATAAAATAAAAAATATAAAAAATAAAATTTCCATAACACTTTCATGTTCATTTTTTGTCAGGACCAAATCTTTTCCTCCTCTGCTGAACTGCAGTAATAAATGAAATAGAGATTTATCATTTCCAATGAACTTTTGTTTTTTAAAACATTAAAGACTGAGAAAAGCGGGATACACTGTGGATAGTTTGACAGTCTGCTACTGCCGCCGCATTCTCTGGCTGCAGCTTGATGCAGCGACGTGTCCAGCGGAGCTCACGCCATGAATATGCCGGCAGACAGACCGCTATGCTGGGGCTGGATCACGCTTAAACCTCCAGAACTTTGGGATATTTTGCATATTTTCGAAAGAGGGACGGGCCACACACTCAAAGCTGAGATTCATCATTTCATCTACAAATAACTGGCATTGTTTAAACTACATTTAAAATGTCCCCGGTGCGATTGCTGTTCGGAACATCGGGGGTCCGCAGCTCTCGGGACGCGGCGCCAGACGCGAGCCGGTACCACCAGATGTGGTACTGGACGCGAACCGGAGCCGGGTTAGGGTGCAGGAACTCTCTCGCCAGGCACTTCAGCTCGGTGGTTGGAGACCCGTCTGTGATCTAGTGAGAGCAGCCGGTGAGTTACGCCGGGGTCACAATGGACGCGGAAGCGCCGCTTTGCGGAGTGTGCGCGGAGTCCGCTCCGCTCTCCAGGTCACACCAGACGTGAATTTTTCCGCGACGGTCGACAGGCGCTTCTGCTAGAGCTATTGCTTTTTTTTTTTTTTTTTTTGCCATCATGGGAAATAAGTCAATAACCAAGATATCGCCCCATGTTTCTGCTAAAAGGGGATGGTCTCTGCCCCTGTTGACACAGACCCCGCCCCCCAACTCCGCAGTCGGCCCACTTCATTGATCTGTTTGTCCGCAGGTGTCTGCCTGTTTTGTTGTGTGTCTGTGTGCACGCACGCGCTCCCACGTGTTTCCGTCGGTAAAATAATAAACTAAAAATGTTACCTGATGTTTCTTCCAAGAAGAACCGCTCCTCTGCCTCTCTCTTGTTCAAATGAAGCCCCATGCCCCACACCAGTGTGCCCCCACTGCATTGATCTGTCTGTGTGTGTATCTGACTCTTTTTTTGTGTGTGTCTGTGCTCGCATGAACATTTGTGCGTATGGCGATTGTGTGTTTATTTTATTTATAAAAGAACTATATATTATAATATATTTATTGTGTGTTAAAACGCTGATCACATTTGTTAATCGTGGCGTTTTATTGTGAAAAATTGGTTCTATTTTGAAAATAAGCCGGATTTTCTCATGTATTTTGATGCAACTTCCTGCCAGTATTGGCGCAGAGCGCTCGCGATTCACGGAAAAAATAGACCAGACGCCGAAACCTTCCGCTGCACCACGCGGACCCTCCGCGCCGCTCCGCACCTGGTCTGAACAACACTATAGCTTAACATGGGCGCCGAATGGAAGCGGACTCCGTTCCGCGTCTGGTGTGACCCCGGCGTTAGAGGGCGATGAGGGACGCCCGCGCGCAGTATGGAAAGGCACGTATGAGAAAATCTGTGATTAATGCGTCAAAAAAAATTGTCGGCGTCACGCACATGTCAAGTTAACGCGTAATTAACGCGACAAATCTGACAGCACTGATATATATATATATATATATCAAAAGGTTGATTGCAAACAGAAATGAAGTCACAACATAATGAATACATAAGACAAAAATAACTTTGACAAATAAATTAGACATTTTTTTGTTTTAAAGAAACTTTTTCTAAATAATTCCTCCATTGATTTTTACTCAGTATTTGATCTCTGCTTTTGGCATCTTTGCACCATAAATAAGGTGTTTTACTCTCTATCCCAAACCAAATAAAGAAAAATGTTTTCCTGTTGTTTTTTTTTTAAGAAAATGAAATGACATAAAAAGTGATTCATAGTTTGCTGTGCTCTCATGATTTGGGGCTTTTTTTTCCAACTCAACATCTGCTTTGTGATATCACAACAATGTTACTAATGATGTTTAATTCATAGTGGATTTATGACTGTTATTATATGTAGAAAATATTTTATGTACTATTTTATTATATTTATCTGCCGAATTTTAAAGGCCAGTCCTTTAAAAATACTTGTCTGACATTAAACTAGTCTGTGTTTCAATGTAGATGATGCAGCTCATTAATATAGTGTCATAATATACTAGCATTAGTGTCTGAAAAAAATAAAAAACAAGTGATGTAGAAATGAGTAAATCAGTTTGTCACTCTAAATTTTCCTTTGGTATGCTGTGTGCAGTAAACACCCATCCTGAGTGTACCTACCTATGCGCAAAAGTGGCTGGGAATAGCTTCAGGAACACCGAAAGGGATTTAGAGGGTTAAGAATAATAAGATGGATTTCTAAAATGTAATCAGACTGGATTTGTAATGTGCATGTGTATGTTGATGTTTTTTTTTTTTTTTCAGGATTCCATAAAATCACCCTGGATGATTTGCGTAAAGCATATATTGTCAAGGATGTTCAACAGTATATCCTCCAGCGGCTGGATCAAGAAGAAGCCCTGAGGCAGCATCTAACAAAGGAGACTGCAGAAATGCTTAACCAACTTCACATCAAAAGCAGCGGTTGCTTCCTTTACTTGGAATGTGTGCTGGATGGGGTGGTAGATAATTTGATCATGCTACGGGAAATTCGTGACATCCCAGGCACTCTTAATGGCCTTTATCTGTGGCTTTGCCAGAGATTATTTATCAGAAAACAGTTTGCCAAAGTCCAACCTATTCTTAATGTAATACTAGCAACTTTCAAGCCTCTTACAGTCAAGCAACTGTATCATGCAGTCTGGACCAAAAACATGACATTGACAATGGAAGAGTTTCAGAAGAAAGTTGAAATTCTTTCTAAGTTGTTGAAAGATGGTATTGGAAATACTAAAATTCTCTTTCACAACAGTTTTGCTGAATGGCTCCTGGATGTCAAGCATTGCACTCAAAAATACTTGTGCAATGCTGCAGAAGGGCATCGGATGTTGGCCATGAGTTACTCTTGTCAAGCAAAGCACCTCAAATCGCTTCAAGTACATGATTTTGCTCTGCATCTTGTTCATTCTAATCTACAGATTGAGCCATTTAATTTGGCTCTTTGGATGATTTGGAACGGGACCCCCACAAAAGACTCTTTGAACACATCCATACCAAGAGACCAGCAGGTTCTGCAGCTTTTGGTCAAAGCTGGTGCTGATGTTAACAATGAGGATACTCATGCTTCAAGTATTTTACACCAGGCCCTTGAAAAAGAGGACTCAATAAGAACATTACTTGACAATGGCGCATCTGTAAACCAGTGTGATTGCAATGGAAAAACCTTATTGGCCAATGCTGCTTACAGTGGAAACCTTGATGTAGTTAATTTACTTATATCTAGAGGAGCAAATATGGAGCTTGAAGACAACGATGGGCATACGCCTCTTACTCTTGCTGCAAGGCAGGGTCATACTAAAGTGATTAACTGTCTTGTTGGCTGTCAGGCCAACATAAACCACACAGATCAAGATGGATGGACTGCTCTTCGTTCAGCAGCTTGGGGTGGACATTCAGAAGTAGTGTCAGCTTTACTCTATGGTGGTGCCAAAGTGAACTGTACTGATACTGATGGAAGAGCTGCTCTAAGAGCAGCTGCTTGGGGAGGTCATGAAGGCATAGTGTTAAATCTTCTGCACCATGGGGCTGAAGTTAACAGAGCAGATAATGACGGAAGAACAGCTCTCATTGCTGCATCATACATGGGACACAGAGAAATTGTTGAGCACCTTCTGGACCATGGGGCTGAAGTTGATCATGAGGATGTTGATGGAAGGACTGCACTCTCCGTAGCCGCTCTTTGCATTCCTGCTAGGAAAGGTCATGCATCAGTTGTCAGCCTTTTGATAGACAGAGGAGCGAAGGTTGACCACTGTGACAAAGACTGCATGACTCCCCTCCTTGTTGCAAGCTATGAAGGACATGTAGATATAGTCAATCTACTTTTGGAAGGTGGAGCTAATGTGGATCACACTGACAATAATGGACACACTCCTCTTCTGGCTGCTGCATCAATGGGCCATGCACTTGTAGTCAACACATTACTTTTCTGGGGTGCGGCTGTGGATAGCATTAATAGTGAAGGCAGAACTGTGCTGAGCATTGCGTCTGCTCAGGGGAATGTGGAGGTAGTCAAAACTCTGCTGGACAGAGGACTGGATGAGAATCATAGAGATGATGCTGGATGGACCCCCCTACACATGGCCTCGTTCGAAGGGAATCAGCAAGTGTGCAATGCACTAATTGAACAAGGTGCTCATTGCTTAGCAGTTGATAATGATGGTAGAATACCATTAATTTTAGCAACACAGGAGGGACATTATGATTGTGTGAAAGTTCTTCTGGAAAACAAGTCATGTATTGACCAAAGGGGATATGATGGAAGAAGTGCCCTCAGGGTTGCTGCACTTGAAGGTTACAAGGAAATTGTTGAGTTACTTTTGAGTCATGGTGCTGATATAGATCACAAAGATGCAGACGGGCGCCCAACACTTTATATTTTAGCACTTGAAAACCAGCTGGCCATGGCTGAGTATTTTCTTGAAAATGGAGCTAATCTGGAAGCTTGTGACACTGAGGGCAGAACACCCCTCCATGTATCCTGCTGGCAGGGACATCTTGAAATGGTAAACCTTCTTATCACCTATCATGCTGATGTGAACTCCTGTGACAATGAGAGGCGATCTGGCCTGCAGTCAGCTGCATGGCAAGGCCATGCAAAAATTGTGCAGTGTTTGATTGAACAGGGCGCACAAGTTGATCAAACATGCAACCAGGGAGCAACAGCACTAGGGATTGCTGCTCAAGAGGGTCACATTGATGTTGTGCAATTACTTCTTGAAAATGGCGCAGACCCCAACCATGCAGACCAGTTTGGACGAACCGCAATAAAAGTGGCATCAAAAACCGGCCATTCAGTAATATTAAAACTTCTGGAAAAGTACGGAGCAACAACTCTAAATGGCTGCAACATTTCTCCAGTGCAACGCATGGAGACAAAAACACCAATGACAACGACTAGTCAAATGCCATCTCTCCCAATTATATCTAGTAGCTCCAGCAGCACTGGAGAGGGGGATGTGCAGTTGTCTGTTAGAGGTGTAGCCAATGAACCCATGCATGCTTTCAGTTCACCCTCAGAGTCACCAGATTCTACTATGTATGATCAGAAATCCTCCAAGTCAAATAAATCTCCTGTGAGTTCAAACAACTCTTTGAAAACCACATCATCTACAGCTACAGCACAGACTGTGCCAATTGACAGTTTTCATGGAATAACACATACAGAACGAATTCAACAACTTTCACTACATTGTAGCCAAATTAGACAGTCTAGTCTGTCAGCATCATCTATCACAAAGTCCATTGGTCAGAAACTATCATCTCCATCTTGTGACTTTAATTGGTCTCAGTTAAAACTTAGTCTGAAGTCAACAAAGAGCAAAAACATAGTGAGTGCCAAAGGTCTAATGAATGACATAAACGGCAGATCAACACAAGGCCAAGTTTTAGGGTATGAAATGACCCAATTTGGCAAGAGAATGTCAAACAAATCCATAGAAAATATCTCGATGAAAGATCCACAGAAACTCATGGCCATTGATTCCATTCAGCACAAACGGGAGCAATGTCACAATCACTTTCCCATCCAGCAGCAGAAGTGCTTAGAGAAAAAAAGGAATGGTATAATGACGAACCCCAATTATTATCTACAAGGGAATCAAGTTTTCTCAGGTAGAGTTCCTCAAACTTTGCAAAACGAAAGCCATCAAGATGTACTACAAAATAACTTTGTTGAAAACACTGATCTTTACCTTAATCAAGACCTGCGGCTGCAAATTGAAGAGTCAGACCCTGAATTCAATTACAAAAAAGAGACACCTTTATAAGTGATGATACTTGGTTGATGATCCAGCAGATTTTCTCTGCATTGTATTTGTATAATAAATTCTTACATAGCTGTATGGCACGATTTTTTTTAAATTTTTTTTTATTATTATTATTTTTTTGTCACGCGACAGATAGGCTAGTAGATTTAAAAAACAAAAGTCTACCCGCCAACACTATTTCATACAATGATAGTACCGTATTTTCCGCACTATGGGGTGCACTGCATTATAAGCCGCAATCTTAATTAGTGGGTCTTTTTCTGTACTTAACTCATACACAAGGCGCACTGTATAATAAAGCAAAAAAAAAAAAAGGTAACAGAAGCAAAACAGTGAGTTTAGTTAAACTGTATTCCACTATTTAAAAGGGCCCTACCATGATTTTCTTAAGCCATTCAGAGTGAACTATATCCACATATCTGACCATATATCACCTTTGGAAAACTAAAAAACAAATTATTTATGAAATATCAATTATTTTTCTAGACTTTTTTCCAACCTGAAAGTAAAACGACTCGATTCCTGAAGTTCCACCTGCTGGTGTGTGTGGGTCCCACCCATTTCATAACGTCATCCTAGAGTCTTTCTTTCTTCGTTTCTCCTACAAAAACAAACAGTATCCAAATTTCTTCAGAGATGGATGCACATACCATATATCTGCCTTTAGCAACCCCTGCCATCGCTACACTGGTTCACAACACAAATACACTCGACGTCTGCACGACTATGACGAACCAGAGGGGAATTTATTGAAGACACTACACAACTGAAAGATATACTGTACTGTGCATCATAGAATGTTTATGGTAGGGCCCCTTTAACAAACTACTCTTATATTTTATTTCATCTTCTCCCACAAACGGTGTTTGAATCAAACAGCTTTGTAATTCCATAATCAGACATGCCGGTTCCCTTTCACTATTGTCGGAGTCGGTCTCATTGGCAGGCTGTTGTTCAGCAAGGATGACGGTGGTTTAAGCTAAAGCTTGGCCAACAGTTACAGCAGATCTTAAGCCCAGGTGTCAACAATCACTTCACGTAACTTGACCAGCGCTCCCTCCCAGTAAAAGTGTGCACACCATCTGTTGTCTGTCATCGCTCCCACGAACAAAGTGAAAGTGAAAGTAAAAGTGAAGCGCTCTACTTTGTAGTGATGGAAATTATGATTCCTTTAACTGACTCGAGTTTTAATGAGTCACTCACCAAAAGTGAATCGAATCATTTGCGTCACTGAGTCACGTACCCAGAGAGTGCAAAGTAAAATATGTTAGGTCCAAATTCATATAGCTAAATTAATTATGAAAAAATTAAAACTAATCATTGCATTGTGGGACACAAAAAATAATTATTTAAAATAAAAATAAAAAAAACATGAATTTGTATGTATTAATAACTCCAATTAGATTTGTGGAAAAATAAAGTGAAAATAAATAAAATGCAAACAAGAGAAAATGTTATTATATGCTAAATAAAGAGCAGAAATCAACTGAGTTTCTATAAGTTTTGAAGTTTTATTAAATTATTTGAGCAATGAAATTAACAAGTTTGATAACAAGGTCAGTTTATATTTTTAAGAAGTGGTGGATTTGATTAATAATCTTTTATTTGCTTTGCAAGACATAAAATGAAAAAACGAATTTATTAATATGGCAGCAGACCATCAGGGCAAAGCAGCAGCTGAGCAGAGGAAGCAGCTCCTCCAGGTCAAACAGGCTGATAAGCTAAAGCTAAGCTAAGGCTAAGCTAAAGCTCCAGCACAATAGATTCCTACAAGCTTCAGAGGGAGGCCGAGCTTCTTTCAAACGATTAACCTCGAAACGAGGCGAACTGCTCTGTGATTGGTCAGAGATACGAGTCCTGACTCGTGATTCAGTCCGAAATGAGTGCTCTTCAGTGAGCCCCGAGTCCTGAACGGATCATAGACTGCTCCTCTATGAGTCCTGACTCATGATTCAGCTCGGAGGAGGCGCTGTTCGGGTGTCCGGTGAGCTCTGAGTCATGAATCATGAGTCATTGCTCATTTGATTCAGCTCAAAACGAAGTGAATCAAATGAATCAGATGAGCGATGACTCGAACACGCCCATATGATTCAGCCCGGTGTAGGTAGCAGATGTGCTCGGCCTGTCAGATCGGCTCGGGGGCTTGCGACTAGTGATGACGTCACGCAACTGTAACAAACGAGTTGGCTAATTTGCCGTTTATCTGTACTGGAACTGATGTTTACAATACAGTTTATTTTTTTAAAAGAAAGGAAAAAAGAGTTAAGATCTGCTCGGGCTATTATTTATTATTTTGGCATTGACAGCTCCTTCACTAACGTCTGCTTTCCTCAGTGTTTGTGTAACAGAGCAGAGAGTGAGCTGCATATTCTAGCGGGACTTCATCCGGTTCGTGCGACCAGAAAGAAGTTCAACATTGGCAGGATGTATTTAGAAAAAAATACGTGCAAATAACTACTTTAAAACTTTTTTATGTGCGACCAACAGCAAGCTAGCATGCTACTCGCTAGCACTCACTTTAGCTCAAACTTCATCCATACCAGCCTGATTTCTTTCTATTAAAATAACGATCATTATCCTGTGACATTCCCTCTCGATCAGGTTATTTCGTTGTCAAGGTTTTTGCGGCTGATTGCAAATATTCCTTCTCCTTTTGTGATTCTTAATGTATTTGTTCGGACCTCCTCGGTTTTTAACTCGGGAAGAATTTGTGCATTGTTATGGCGGAAGTGTGTCATTCCCCGTGTCATGTGACAGTGGTCTAATGGTCCGGACCAATCACAATCTTACACTTCATCTATGCGCAAGCCCCCGAGCCGATCTGACAGGCCAAGCACTGTCGCTGCATTTTCGGTATGCGGAAGCAAAACGGTTGCACCGCTCACCACGCATGCGCGAACCACACGTCACTTCCGCTCTTCACCCACTATACCACGGAGTCATTTCCAAACAGTAAAACTCCGTGATCACAAGAATTTATGTTTTTCTCAACAACCGAGAGCTTCTCCTGACCGGATTACAGTTCGAAAAAAAACCATAGAGTTACCGTTAATAACGTGTTTGGATTACTGGAGAAAATAAAGTGTTTTGAAGTGGCGCTGTATCCTCTTAGCTTAGGGAGTAAACTGCCGTCATGTAAAACAGCAGAAGAAGAAAACATTTGTAGTCCGTTTGTAGTCACTGTAAGATCGTAAGGTCCTCATCCTTAACGTGTCTTTTTCCTTTTGTTTTTTCAACAATGAGTGAATGTTTTCACTACGATAAACATTTTAAGTGCTATATTTAACATCCTTCGAGGTTAATATTGTTGTTGCCATCCGAAGACCGGAAAATGCTTTAGCGTAAGTGACGTGTGGTTCGCGCATGTGGGAGAGCGATGCAACCGTTTTGCTTCCGCATACAGAAAATGCAGCGACATTACCTACACCGGACTCAGAGAGCAGCTCGCAGCACCTCAGCGAAGGGAGGGGGGTATGGGAGTGGCCAACAGATTCTCCGGTTGGGAGGGGGAGCAGATTCTCTGGTTGGGAAGGGGAGCAGGTTCTTTGGTTGGGAGGGGTGAGGAGCTGCAGGTGTCAGCAGAGCGGTGCAGCTCAGAACAAGCGAGCCATTCTGTTGTTTGAGCTTTGTTTCTCACAGCGAAGATAATTTTTTTAAGTGATAAGCTGGATATTTTTCTACTGTAAATTGTTCTTGGAAGGAAATGAGTTAATGAGTCAGTGGGGAAGATGGCTCATGATTCTTGAGTCAGTAAAGTGACTCGCAAGTTTTGAACGATTCGTTCATGACTCGCACATCACTACAGTACTTTGCTTTTCTTCAGGTGGCTCTGGGAACCTTTCTTTTAAGGCCTGAATGTAACCTTGCGGAGTGTGATAAAATAATAAATCAGCAGGGTAAAACCAGAGTGACTCGCGTAGTCAGCAAAACATATTGGAAAAACGTGCGTAAAGTTTAGCTGTATCTCTGCGTGGCTTGCAGCACGGACCTGTGCGTGTTGGAAGCACAGACTTTTGAGAGTGCTCAAAATCAGACGTGCGCTCCGGTATAAAAAAAAAAGACAGCTTATTTGCTCACTCTCGAGGTGCCTGGGGAAGGGACTTTTGCAGAGAACAGAAACGTTTCCGCAATTTTCAGACAACGCCGATGCTTGTTATTGGGGAAAACTCATGTAAGTTCCTATCCCAAAATAAGATAATGATCGATTCCCTCTTTGGATTTCTCATAGCAGTCAGGGGCTGCACGGTGGCGCAAGTGGTTAGCGCTCTCGCCTCACAGCGAGAAGGCCCCGGTTCGAATCCCGGCTGGGACCTTTCTGTGTGGAGTTTGCATGTTCTCCCCGTGCATGCGTGGGTTTTCACCGGGGACTCCGGCTTCCTCCCACCGTCCAGAAACATGCTTCATAGGTTAATTGGTGACTCTAAATTGTCCCTAGGTGTGAATGTGAGAGTGAATGTGTGTGATTGGGGCCCTGCGACGGACTGGCGACCTGTCCAGGGTGTACCCCGCCTTCGCCCTTCAGTAGCCGGGATAGGCTCCGGCACCCCGCGACCCCGACAGGGAAGAAGCGGTCAAGAAGATGGATGGATGGATAGCAGTCAGCCCCCCCACCCCACATGTTCGTTCTCCACCTTGTTTATTAAATTAAAATCGCTTTCACCCAAGAACTACAAATAAATGCCATATTGTCTCTTTCATGTAATAAAATCTCATTCACAACATGTAAAAAAGGCTTAAAGTTTAGTTTTAGTTTTATTATGCTGATCTCACAGCTGCACGCATCAATTATAATCTATTAATTGTGTGCATTAACCTGTCATCATTCACAGCTATAATTTTTTGTAGAAACATAGTTAACACAAAATGTCCAGTCTATTAAACCCTTGGCTCAATATTTGTTTTGCACAACTATACTATTTGCATTACAATCTTTGACACTTTGAAATGGCTCTTTCAACTTTTTTATTTTTTGCCACTTTTTTTTTAACATTCTTTTGTTCGCATTTTTTAGGAGGCTTTAATAAATCTTCACATCATGCAATCTCGTGCTTTCTTTGATTATCTGAAAAGAATGTGTAAATTTTTAGGTCATTGCAAAAACTGACGCTGAAGCGTCATATTAGGCTGGCACTCTTGAAAAAATTTTGCAATCTTAGGTACGTTTATAAAGATAGAATAGGTAAATACGTAATGAATACGTGTCTCACTACCACAAAGCACTAGAGCTCTTATGATGAATATTTTTAAAGATAGTTGATTTGGATTTGTCCCGACCACAGGCTACAAAAAAAAAAAGAAAAGCTCTGCAGTATCCAGCAACACATCTAAAGGTTGTTCACTCATGCATATTTTCTTTAAAAACTTTTATAGATTTTTTTCTGCCCATTATTGTTTTATAAATGAACGAAGGAATGAATGCAGTGTTTCCCAACCGTGGTCCTTAGGGCACTATGTCCTGCATGTTTTCCATGTTGCCCTGCTTATGCACACCTGATTCAGCTCATCATCAGGCTCAGCAGAAGCCTGACAATGACGGTCATCAAATGCAGGTGTGTTTGACCAGGGTTAGATTAAAGAAAATGCTGGATAGTGTGCCCTGAGGACCAGGGTTGGGAAACACTGAATAAATGAATTCTGTAGAAAGCAGCACATAGACTGCAGCGCACCGCTGCACCTGGGGACAGGTGTGTATAGGAAGAGTGAAAAAGAATTCCCTCCCAGACCAGCTGATAAGGCGCAGTTAAGTTAGTTTCAAATTTGGCATTTGTCACACAGGTTTGATGTTTCATTTACAAAAAGAAGAGTAATTTTTATTGGTGTAATTTCACATATGACCTCTAGGGTTCATAAAATTGGTTGTGAAAGTTGCTCCATCTCCTCCTCTAATGAATGGAGGTTGTTTCATATTTTTATGATTTACATAGAAGAAGCTATTACAAAAAGAAGAGTAATTTTTGTTAGTATCCCTGTTTGAGCTCTAGGGGTCAAACGATTGGTTGTGAAAGTTGCTCCCTCTCCTCCTCTGATGAATGGACGCGGTTTCACGTTTCTGTGATTTACACAGAAAAAAGCTATTACAAAAATAAGGGATTTGATAGTAAAGTACATAACTTGAATGAGGATTGTTAGTTGTTGTTTTTTTTTTTTTTTTTTTATTAAGCTGTTATATTGCAAATTGTATTGAAGTCATTTGATCATTCACCATAACTAAAACATTTGTTATAGTTGGCCAATGACCAACAATCCCTTTACTTTATTCTAGAAATAAATTATTAGAAACAGAATGTTTTGATGTGTGCATTTGGGATTATGTTTTAAGTCAAATACCAGTTTGTTTGTTTTTTAATACGCATTTCCAGTTAGAGGTTTTACGGAACACTCCCACTTGGACTTTGTTGACGGTCCCTTACTATCAGCAGCAGCTCAAGCAAAGCACTCCAGCTCAGCTCACATTGAAGCGCCATTTGTATGGTCTGCTCGTTACGTAGATCATGAATAATGAAAACGAGTAATGTTAAATTTTTATTGTGTTATCAGCAGTCAGCAAAAACAGTTTTGGTACTCTTTAGCAAAGGAGTTTGAGGAATATTGCCATTTATCGCTGAATGTGTGACGAATGTCAAATATGAAACTAAATTAACTACGCTAGCAGAGCATTACTAAATCATGCTGTGCAGAGTTTAAGTTTGCTTGTGATCTTTATGAATTTAAACACAATGTATGTAAAGACTGGGATGATGTTAGAATACGTTTTCTTTAGGTTTCGATTCTGTTAAAACTAGAGCTGTCAGGCGATTAAAATTTTTAATCGCGATTAATCGCACTTTGTTCAGAGTTAACTCGCGATTAATCGCAAATTCATATGTGGCCTTTTTTTTAAAGAAAAAAATGTGTGGTTCAAGGAATTTAGCAGTTCTACATTAATTATGAAAACAAGAATGTCAAAACTAATAGTTTTCATCAGAAATACTTTATTTTTTAACATTGTATTGAGATAAACTTTCTTAACAATAAAAAGCTGTAACATAAAATGCCTAACAAAAGCCCAAGTGCAAGTGAAGGGCATTTTAAATTCAAAACTTCAATCAACGTTCAGTAAAATAAAATAAAAAATATAAAAAATTAAATTTCCATTTTCATGTTCATTTTTTGTCGGGACCAAATCTTTTCCTCCTCTGCTGAACTGCAGTAATAAATGAAATAGAGATTCATCATTTCCAATTAACTTTTGTTTTTTAAAACATTAAAGACTGAGAAAAGCGGGATACTCTGTGGATAGTTTGACAGTCTGTTACTGCCGCCGCGTTCTCTGGCTGCAGCTCGATGCAGCGACGTGTCCAGCGGAGCTCACGCCATGAATATGCCGGCAGACAGACCGCTATGCTGGGGTTGGATCACGCTTAAACCTCCAGAACATTTAAAACGTCCCCCGGTGCGCTTGCTGTTCGGAACGTCGGGGGTCCGCAGCTCTCGGGACGCGGCGCCGGACGCGAGCTGGTACCACCAGACGTGGTACTGGACGCGAACCGGAGCCGGGTTAGAGTGCAGGAGCTCTCCAGGTCCTAGCGCCGGCCGGGTTTAGCTCGCAGCTCGGTGGCTGGAGACCCGCCCGTGATCGAGTGAGAGCAGCCGGGTTAGGGCGATGAGGGACGCCTGCGCGGTGTGGAAAGGCACGTATGAGAAAATCCAATTGACTGTAAAAATAATGGACTTACCGAGCTATGAGGTCCTCCCATTATATACAGTCTATGGAAAATCCGCGATTAATGCGTCAAAAAAATTGTCGGCGTCAAGCACGTGTCAGATTAATGCGTTTTTAACGCGCTAAATCTGACAGCCCTAGTTAAAACACATCATCGTGTTACTGCGCGGCATTCTGCCTGTCTCCCATTGTCTGTAAAAATACTGGGCTTCTCGAGTCATGAGGTCCCCCATTGGAAATGCATTACCTCCACTCCTCGTGAAGTAGGCCACCGCTTTCACCATCACTTCCCGAAACGGGTATCGCCATTTGCAACCCTTCTTCGGTGATTGGTCTGAGTCTCTGTGAGTCATAGCTGAGTCATGAATCTATAGGAAGTACTGTCCCCAATCTGGATTGAGTTTACCACGAGACCACGGGATGTAAACAGCTTCCACTTTCATAACGCCGGAGAATTGTACAAGTCATTGTTGAAGCCTTTGAGGGAGAACCATTCCAACATTTGATTCTGTCAGTGGTCCTTTGGGATTTACTTACATTTATTTCTGTTAGTCCAGCTAAAAGGAGCATTTGGGTGACGCCGCTGCAGAGCGGCGCGCAGCCCCCCTCGCGCACGCCGCAGCAGCAGCTTGTCTCTTCACATGCGCTGCCACGTTACAGTCTGATCAGATGCACGTATGAAGCGCGTTCAACAGTATTTAAAATAAATAACCATCCTAACAAGTTAGCAGTTGGATCTTTTTTCTGTTTAAAAATACAACAACATCCTTTAAAGTTTGTCTCGCGCTCCTCACAGGAGACGTCTGCATCTAATTCAGGCTGCAAGCTGGAAAAGTGTGGCGAAGATGAAACTTTGATTGGTGATTTTATTGAGGAGCTGTACCATTCCATATGATACGCAACTTATAATTTATAAGCTACGATCAAAACAGTGAAAAAAGAAAAACGAAAGTTAAACAAAAAAGTCCAAAGCACGTAACCTCAGACTGAAATCTATTTCTACAGAGTAAATCCTCATCTAAAAATGTCGACAGCATGAGCCTCTTGTTGTTTTAAACTGCTGCATCGGTACATTCCATTGAGGATAACAACAGTAGGACAATGATTGGTACATTGTTGAATTGTAAAGTAGGTGTTAAAATAAGGCCGGATCTAGGCATGGGCAAATTTCAGGACTGCCCCCCAAACGTGATGCCATGCAAACAAGAAAAACAGAGCGCTCTCTGCTCTCTCTGGCTCCCATTCAAAGTAGCTGCTAGTGCTGATTGGTAGATCAAAGGAGGGCGTGGCCTCTCGCTTCACTCGGGTCCTCCTCTCTCACTCCGTCGCTCACGCGCACAGACAGAGACACACGGTTCTCAGCAGCAGAGTTATTTAAAGTTTTCGTCTGTTGTTTGTCGCTGAAATGACTCGATTAACCGTCATTTGAACTCCTTCTTGTCCTCCATCTGTTGCTCTTTTTGTTGTAGTTTGGAGGAAAAAGCGAGAGTTGAAAATGTTCATTTTTCTGGCAGCTAGGGTTAGCGCTATTTGTAGCAGTGAAGCTAACAGTTCCGGAGCATTAGCTGTGTTTGAGATGCCTCGCCTGCATGTCGGTGAGACCAGGCGGCTGCAGGCGGAGAAAGGCGCCTGAGATGAAGGCGGACAGTGGGACTGAATGAGAACAGGAGACTGGGGTTGGCTTTGAAATTCCGTTGAATTTTATTATGCCTCTCCTCCTTAGTATAAACTTTAATATTATATTTTTTATAATATTTTTTTAACATTTGTACGTGAACAACAGATAAAAATAGCTGCTCGGTTAATTTAATGTCCATTGTCACAGAGAAATAAATACAATTGAAATGAACGTTAACTTTTAAAGGCAACAATAACACAACAGATTATTTTAAATATTGTTCATATTTACATCAGTGATTGACTACTATGTAGCCTATTGTCCTGATGTTGTTGAATAATATTTAGTGTACTGAGTAATTTATTGATTGTTTATTTAAGACAGGGATATTGATAAAACATTTAAAATGCAAATATATAAGATTATAGCCTTACCAGTTCTATGCCACCGCTAAACAAGCCAAAGAGTGGACTCACCGATTCCACAGCAAAAGAACAACCAGTGTGTTGTTTTTAGACGGTTTCAGACGAATAGATGGCTCCTTGTAGCACAACAAACATTTCCCAGCTTATCTACGTGTTCTTCTGGTCCCTTCCTGCTTGCAGTTATTAAAGCCAGCTGATTGGATGGTTATAGTCACATGACCCGAGACGCGCAAGGCATGCAGGGTCAAAGAGTCATTAGTAGGGCAAGAGGATACAATGAAAGTGTTTTGGCGCCCATGTTACGCTTTTCATTGACGATTCCCCAGTGACCTCCTCATCACAGGTGAAGAGTTTGGGTGTCGCCCTCGACAGCTCTTTGTCCTTTCAGACCCACATCAGCGACATCACCCTCCATGACTTAAACCGTCTCCCATATTCCCTCCCTCACCCCCCACTCAGCCTCCAACCTGGTCCACAGCCTCGTCACCAGCCGCCTTGACTAGTGCAACTCCCTCCTCTTCGGTCTTCCCAAGAAATCCATCCATAGATTCAAATTGGTTCAAAACGCTGCAGCTCGGATCATCTCTGCACACCTCCAAGGCCATCCACAACCTCTCCCCTCCATGCCTGTCTGGACTAATCAACATCCCCACACCGTCTCGCTCCCTGCGGTCCTCATCGTCCCTTCACCTGTCTGTTCCCCTCCCCCGCCTGTGCACCATGGGAGGCAGAGCCTTCAGCTGCTCTGCCCCCAGACTCTGAAGCTCTCCCTCTTCCTGATCTCAGAAACCTGGACTCTCTAACGACCTTCAAATCACAACTCAAACCTTTCCTGTTCAGACAAACTTATTTATAGGATCTTCTGTTCTCTGTTTAATGCTCTTATACTTTAGTTTTTAACTTGTTTGTTTTACATGTGTGTTTTTAGTTGTTTCATTGTAAAGCGACCTTGAGAGCCTGAAATGTGCTTTTAAATAAAATGCATTATTATTATTGTATTTTTACTGTTCATTAGCGCTCCTCCGCCACCTGCAATAGGGAGAATCTCGGAGCAAAAAGTGAAAGCGGTGGATATCCCGCAAATTTTGCTCCACATTTTATGTTTTTACAACTCTGTCCTTTCAAATGTCTGTGTGGGTGTCATATTAGTAACCCGGCCCGGCACAAACCGCAATGATTCATTTCTCTTTCGTGATCATGTTTGGCCCTTCAGTGCTTTGAAGGAGACGCCACCCACAAGCAGCTCCCATATCAGAGTCCTTGATTGGTCACAGCTCTGTGCTGCTGCGATTTGTGGAAATGTTGAACCACCATCATGAAGCTGACCCCCCACCAATGTAAAATGTCCCGGCAAATAAGCAGATCTATCAGTACTGTGTTTGTGCTGGTTTATGCCGTTGGAATGATTATTTGTGCTGCAACGATGTCTGAGATATTAAAGATTTTTTTAAAGTTCATTCTCAGGTCATTATCCCCCGATAGCTCCGAAATGAACCGGACCAGTTTCATTCATTAGTGTCATGTTTGTGGAGATTTGAGCCGTTGAAATTGTCATTTGTGATGGTGCAGCTGAGGAGTTAGCACAAGTTTTATTTTCCGACGGTGACGTCATCTACCCCCACCCTCCAGTTTGCTCCAAAATGAGCCGGACAGATTTCCTCTTTTAGTGTCATGTGCAGATTTGTGCCGGTGAAATTGTCGTTTGTGCTGCTGCTGATGAGGAAATAGCAGATTTTTCATTACTGGACATCATAGCAGGGTCCGTGACCAGTACTTCTCTTGTTTAGACACTGTTTGGGCAGGGTTACCACCAGATGTCTTGATACAAGCTGATTACAAGTCAGTGACATATTTAAAATGCTGAATGACATAAAATAAATTTAGCTTCTGATGCTCGTCCTGTGTTTTTGCTGGAACAAGTGTGTTTTAATTGAGCTTGTGTGTAAATGTGTGTATAATTTGTGAAAATAACATCTAAAAAATAATAAAGTTCTCAAAGAGTATGTATATAAGTATGAATGAATGAATGATGTGTGTCGAACTTGTCAATTACAAACATACATGTAAACTTAATGAAGGCCTTGTTTAGTCGCTTAATATAAAACTTACCAGGGTCCTGAACGCACCATCATGTGTGACATGGAAAGTGCATCTCTGCTGCTGCCAACACCAAATAAACGACTGATTGAGTATATGAATGAAATGCATAGCCAGACCATAAATATAATCATGATAGACATAATACCACTCAGTTTAAACACATTTCTTAAGGAGACTAACTTTGACTAAATTCATAGAACAGAGCACACATCCCTAAAATAAATTAAATAAACACCTTAGAAGAGTTCAATCTACTCATGGCTGCATGACTTTGATTTGGGATGAAAAGGAAGAAAGGAAAACCTCAGGATGGGAAAGCTTGTCTGAAATAGACAGTTATTTCTCAGTCATTTTATATCTCAGAATAATCATTCTTCCCCTGCTGCTTTCTGATTAACTTCTTTTTTCTAATCCTAATTTTTTTTAAATTTTTTTCCATTATCACAAGTAATTAGAGTTATAAATTGACCAATCAGATGGCTCAGTAAAGGTTTGTGGGTCTGACGTCGAACATCTGGGGGGTTTGAGTGACATATGGCGGGTAGCAAATGGGAGCAGACTTCATCAATGAGTCCGTGAAGACCTTTTAACACCTACTTTACAATTCAACAATGTACCAATCATTGTCCTACTGTTGTTTTCCTCAATGGAATGTACCGATGCAGCAGTTTGAAACAACAAGAGGCGCATGCTGTCGACATTTTCAGATGAGGATTTACTCTGTAGAAATAGATTTCAGTCTGAGGTTATGTGATTTGGACTTTTTTCTTTGTTTAACGTTCGTTTTTCTTTATTTTCACTGTTTTGATTGTAGCTTATAAATTATAAGTTGCTTATATGCGCATAAAATCACCAACCAAAGTTTCATCTTCTTCACTTTTCCAGCTTGCAGCCTGAATTAGATGCAGCCGTCTGAGGAGTGCGAGACAAACTTGAAAGGACCCGGTCGTATTTTTATACAGAAAAAAGGTCCAGCTGACTTGTTAGGATGGTTATTTATTCTAAAGGCCTCGTGCGGTGAAAATCGTGATTTTTCTTACCCTGCAATCAAACATTAGTATTTATGTCACAAATGAACCCCCGTATAATTATTTTGTCACCCGCGGCCCCGTGCACTCTCTTCAAGCGTTCAAAGATAGCGCGGTCGCTCAGATTTTGGGCAGCCACCGATAAGTAGGTCATAGGTCGTGTGACGTCAGTACAGGAACATACAGCTAGATCCGCTAGTGTTGTGATGACTTTCTGGGCATGGAATTACTTAACATAATAGAATTTGGACTGCCGTGGATTTGGGGATTCGAACGGGATAATGGTGAATAGGAGTGTGGTATTTGGGTGCACTCGTGCCGAAGAAGGGGGGTCTCCCTCCACGAATTTCCAGTTTCAATAAAGGAGAGGGGCGCTCTCCAGTCAGGGGGAGGCTTCGAGCCCTCCCCGGCCCTCCGGAGGAGGAACACGGGGGGTGAACGGGCACCTGGCGGGCGCGTGCCGGACGGCCAGTGTGAGGCCGCCGCGCTGATGGGGGTTTGCGGTTCCGAGGCCCCGGGCTGGGCATGGGGGGCGCCGTGGGTTCGCCGGACAGTCGTCCGGCGCCGGCAGCCGAGCCCGCACAAAGGGTTTTTACTCCCTCCCGGGGCCGTGAGGCCGGCGGGCGTGGCCTCCGCGCCGGGCGCAGGAGGACCCTGCCGGCCGTCTGGAAAGAGGACCTGGGTTGGTTGCGCGCGGGCGAGGGAGGCCGAGAGGGCGGCGGGGGAGCGAGTCCACCCTTCGCCGCAGCAGCAGCAGACCCGGGCGGGGGGGCTCCGTCTGCCTCGGCCCTGGGGGAGGACGACAAAGGACGCTCCGCAGCAGCGGCAGCGCCTTTCCTTTTCCGGTAATGATCCTTCCGCAGGTTCACCTACGGAAACCTTGTTACGACATTTACTTCCTCTAAATAGTCAAGTTTGATCGTCTTCGGCGTCATCGCTGTATGAGCTTTCACCATCGTCATCCGAAGCCCCTGTATCCTCAGATGAGGAAACCTCCGGTTCAAACTGGTAGGGCTGTACACCCTCCGAACCCTGTGTCGTTAAATTTTCGTGTTTGATGAAGGGTCATCACCTTCATCCAAAGAAATATCCGCTAAATCGTGGTCTACATTGTTGTTTACACTCTGGGGTCCCTGAAGTGACGTCAGGCGCAGCCCCCGCCCATCACCACCTATCGCCCAAATTTAAAGCTGTGCACGACCATAAAATGATCACTAAAATCGCGCTGGATCATTTTAAGTGAATATTTTTATCAGATTCGTTTTCCAAGTTCCATTGACTTTCTAAATTAAAAAAAAAAAAATGCCACTGCACGAGGCCTTTAAATACAGGAAAAGCACCCACTTTAGCTCAAACTTCATGCTTCCCAGCCTTAATTCTCTCTTTTAAAATAACGATCATTATCCTGTCTCGATCGGATTATTTCGTTGTCAAGGTTTTTGCGGCTGATTGCAAATATTCCTTCTCCTTTTGTGATTCTTAACGTATTTGTTCGGACCTCCTCGGTTTTTAACTCAGGAAGAATCGGTGCATTGTTATTTCGGAAGTGTCTGTAATTCCCAGTGTGACGTGACAGTGGTCTAATGGTCCGGACCAATCACAATCTTACACGTCATCTATGCGCCAGCCCCCGAGCCGATCTGACAGGCCGAGCACATATGCTACATACATCGTCCAAACTGGGATGAATGTCATCTCTGCGCATGAGACCGGGCTTTCCCCAAAACATCCTCCAGTTGTCCACAAAGCTTACGCCATTTTCTGGGCATCGTTTAGCCAACCAGCGGTTAAATGATGAAAAGCGGCTGTACATTTCATCACTGACTACGTTTGGGAGAGGACCAGAAAAGACTACTGTGTCTGACACAGATGCAACATTTAGTACAGAAATTAAATTTTTGTTTGTCAGTGTTTGGTTAATGTTAATTCCCAACGGTCGGTGAAGTACGCACGAGATGTCAGTCTGTGACGTAACTGCGAGAGTAGGAGTAGCATACGGAAGTGAATGCCGAGTACTGCGTGTTGCAACATTAAGTCTATGGTTGCAACTGATGAATAAAAGAGCCTTGATTAACGCACGTTGTTGTTTGTGGATGAATCTGTACATTTGATGGGATCAAGAACACAACAGGGGGGGGGGGGGGGGGCTATCAGCAAATAAAATATTGAGGATTTTTCCTCTAGTTAGTCACTGATGCAAATTCACTGAAGCTAGGAAAATACAAAACTGCCATCATCATGAATGTTACAACGCAGTTCTGAGTCTAAAAAAATCATTCGGGGATAGAGCCGGGATAGTATGCCCAGGTCAGGTGACACCATTGGAGATCTTCCTCTGATATCAAAGCATGTTCGCAGTTGACTAGAAGACGGTTTCATCTTGTACAGCATGTTTCCTGATCTACTTGGTGAGACACCACAACAAACCACCATAAGGAAGAAAATGCCCTGGAACTGCCCTACAGTGGGGTCGTTATCCACATCTCTTAAAAAAAGAAAAAATGTACTCACATCGTATCATTTTTCTACAGCTCATTTATGATTAGATGGTATTTTTAATGGTGCAAATCCACATTAGCCACACATAATACATGCAGCCAGGAAGCACATTAATGCATTTGTACTTTTTCATAATGTTGATATATGGTTTTACTGCTCATTAATGTTTAGATTGTCTTTTTACAGTTAATTTTACTGTTTTGAGAAAGATAAATGTCCATGGAGAACAGATGAAAATCAGAATAGCTTTATTGCCATTATACAGGAAACAACAGAAATGAGCAGGAGGTCCCTTCTTTCAAGAAGCAGGTTAAACAAATTTAGAGTTCAAACCTGAACTCCACTGACTCAAAATTTGCTAACTTAGAGTTTTGGGTTTCAGAACAGCTGAGAAGAGTTCATTCAATCAACTTGGAGTTGTTGGAACCAGAATCAACAACTGATTTGCATGAGCTGCAGGCTGCAGCTGAGCTGCAGGGGTCTGCAGGGGTCTGACTCTGGTCGCAACTGACTATCATCTTCTTTTTTTGCCACCAAACATGCTTTTTCTTTTCTGAATCCCATTCTTTCTTTTTGTTGCTTCATTTAATCACAATTTGGCACATGGTAATTCTTCACTAGTTTTTGTTCCTTTTTTATTTTGTATTATATTTTTAATTTGTAACCATCAAACTAATTCAGTACATGACTGTACCCCAAGATTACCCTTAAAGTTGTAGTTTTTATCCCATCTCTTCAAGAATTTAGTTGAGCCTAGATGGGCTCTTTCCTTATATTTTGATCCCCAATTGATTCTAATTTTCAATTTGGATTCCCCATTATTCATTTATATATATATATATATATATATATATATATATATATATATATATATATATATATATATATATATATATTCTAGTCACAGAGTGTGATCAGAACTGACAGAGAATGCCTCGCTGGAAAGAATTTCAGTCCTCGTGCAACAAGCTTCTAGGTCAGACCTGTTGTCTGATCTGACGTTGTAGGGTCCTCCCAGGAATGAAAAACGTTTTAGACTCTGGGTTCTTTTCACCTAAATCCTAGTGAGATTAAATCTTTTTCTACTTCAACTGATCAGCAGCCTTGTGTTAACACCGCAAGGTTTCCAGCCGCCCGCTGCTTCGAACAAGATCACTCCATTCAAACATGCACTCTCATTCACACCAAAAAAAAAAAAAGTAAATAAAAATAAAAACTTTTACGGGTGTGCCGAGCTGAGGAAAAAATTCGACCTAGTCTGCAAAGAATTAAGAAAGCTGGGGTATTTGCCATGGAGTGGCTCATCCTGCAACTCTTCTGGTTACATATGAGAAAAAGACTTATGCATTCAAGACACCTGCTAAGGCCAGTGTGTTTCTCAAGAAAGTCCAGGATGGTCCAAGCAGGAAGTGATTTTACCATAAATTAGGAGTGAAATGGCTTCAACTTTTCAGTGAGGGGGTGACGCCCTCAGTGTTGGGGAGGCGGGGAAGGGGGTATTCATGTTTATTGGTTTTGATGCATGTTCTAGCACAGGGGTCGGCAACCTGAGGCTCTGGAGCTGCATGAGGCTCTTTAAGCGCTGCCTAGTGGCTTTTTCATAAATGTTCTAAAATGAAAAAAAGAAAATGGAGAAGGGAAATATATATATATTTAATTTGGTTTCTTAGGAGGACAAACAGGACACAAACATTCTTTACATTTTGCAATTTTTGCGAAATGAGTATGTAGGTGCTTCAATGAAAAGTTGATGCAAACATGCGTACACCAGAATTCCTGGCCCATGTGTCTGGAGCGCGCATGAGCGCGCCTTGCTGCACCAATTTTTAAGTCGGGTCGCGAGCTCCACGTACAAATCGGTACGCTTTGAGGACGCGCTGAATCTTTAATCCGGATCTTTAAGCCGGATTTGGGAGCTGCTTGGCACAGAAGTGCCAAACGTGATTACGAAGGAGAAATTAATCATCATGGTTTGTGTCCGGTCAGGTTAATATGACACCAAGACGGACAGACTTGCAGACCAGGAATTTTGGTGTACGCGCATTTATATCGACTATTCATTGAAAGTGTGCGCTTGATTGCGCGCTGACGCGGCCAGTGTGGAAGCACCTTAAAGGTGCACGTTACGTGCACGTTCCATTTTTGTTGTTTTTTTGAAACCTCAAAATAGAAATCACTAAAAATCAGATTTCTTTATTTAACTTCTTTAATTTCATCAAAGCAATGAAACAAACTGTAATTCATTCATATCGTAGTGATGGTCTAAGGCACGCTGGGCTTGCTGTCGGGTCTGGCAGCGCAAGGAATTGTGGGTTACCCATTCTTTTACCTGTCTGAATTTGAATTGGATTTAAGTTTGGGTTTTCCTCAATGTGTTTTGTTGTCTGACTGCTTTAACATTTGTTGGCATTTATTATTTTGTCCTGTTATGTTTTAATTCTTCCTGCACCTGGAGTGAGAATGAGGGAGAGACTGATGACGAACCCCTCTCCTTGTATCATTGTGGGATGTCAAAATAAAAGCTTGTATGTTTGTTATGAGGTTACTCAGCTTTTGTCAGCTAGGTTGTCAGTGCAATTCCTCTAAATTGTAATGAAACCAAATTTGAGACTAACGTGGCGTGTTATGTTGTAGCACTCTACAATATAGCGGAGAATTAACAAAAAACAAAATAGGGTATAAATGTACGGCTTATGGATCTTTGTCGTTATGCAAGCCAAAAAAAAAAAAAAAAAAATCCAAAACAACTTTAATATAGGCCTTTTTTTCTTTATAATTTTTTCCATATCTTCACAAACTCCACAAGTCCTTCCCCAGCCCTTCACCCAGATGTAACAAAGTCTATATACATTAGTCCTTATTTACCCAATCACTGCGTCCCTTTGGCGTCCTCCTCCTTTGCGATAGAAGCAGTCTAAGGAGATCGCGGATTTTCAATGTCCCGTCCACAGGATGCCAATATGGAGCCTACCGGATGTCTGTTGACGAAGAATGGGTAGGTCTCACCAAATAGCAGCTGGAATTCCACCTTCTTCCATTGAAGGGTCCTCTTCTCCAATGTCTCGGTAGTCAATATTAAAAGGTTTTCTGCAGCAGTTGACATTGTGAGTGGCTGGCTCCGGAATCCCCACTCTAGTCAGGCCTGTTCCTAGAGACTCGCTTCCCTTTTGAAATGTTTGTCATCAGTGGTACACCTGTGTGACAGGAAGTCCCCTGGTAGCCATGTTTGTAGTCCAAAGTCCAAATGTAGTAAAAGTCCACCACCATTCAAACATAAACTCAAGAAAAAAAACATACATACTAGACCTTTTTAACTTGGGTTAACACGTGGAAAGTCATTACTGACATATACATATATTTTTTATCAGTAAAAGACATTCCTATTCTGTTAAAAAAAAAACAAATGTGGCAATGTGATAGAGTTGTACATACATTTATCTCATATTTGCTTTGTATGATTTTAACCTCTTTTCTCTTTCTGCTCGTTTGAGGTCGTGCTCAGCTGGTATCTGGAAGGTTGCAGTCATCCCAGGCTGAAGGCTGTCTGGAGGCTGACACATTACAGATACTCAAAGATGCTGACGCAGAGCTATTGCATTGAACTAAGACAATAATGATAGTAGAACCAGTTTAAGGCTGTTTTTCCTTCCACACCTTGAGAGCAGCAAATGTAAATAAAATAAGACCGCCCCTGAAAGGTTATAAATATGGAAACCCTGAACCAAGATCTTCAAAGCGGGTGGAGACTGGTTTGAACATTCTCTGTCTGTTCTCCTTGTGCAAGTAAAATCTGATTTGAGAACTGACCCCTCTCTTGTCTTCCTTTCAGAGAAATGTTTCAGGTTGTTTGAACCTAACATTTAATTGGTCCTTCGAGCCGGATCCCAAGACATCCACGAGGTTCCGGCAGGTGCGGGGAAACCAGGGTGAGACTGTGGCCACAGCAGGTTCACTAGGAACCTCATCCCACCTTTGGGGATTCCAGGTTTCAGCGCACCGGTCGGGATCCGTGGGTTGACGGGGAGCCGAAGAAGAAAGACAACAGAGGGTGAGTGTGTCTTTGGTTAAAAAGAGAAGTATGACTGAGGGTCATAGAACGTAAAACCCTGTAAATCCTAGGCTCTAACAGGTGCTGAGGGACGGCGAAGTCCAAAGGGGACGGCAGAGTCCGACAAATTCCGCAAGAAGAGACGACTAAGTGTAGTACGTCAGGTCGGCGGAGACCAACAAATTCTGCAAGCAAAAGTAAAAAAAAAACAAAAAAAAGTGAGTGAGTGTGAGTGTGGTTGGAGTTTAGAATAGCAGACTGGTGTGGATGCAATAGGCAAGAATTCTCCACTCGAAAGAGTTGAAGTGAGAATTACCACATCAGGTTGAGCTGCTATCCCACTGGATGAATCCCAGCCTATAGAACACCCTAGGTGTTGACAGGACTGGACTAAATTCTCTAAAATACCGGTATTCAAATAAATACATAAATAAATAGTATAAATAAAAATGAATTATATAAATGAAATAAAAGACTAACAAGAGAAAAAAAGAGAGAAACACTGCAGTGAAAAAATTAAAAATACCCTGAAATTAATGAAACATTAAAATAATGAATAACAGATGTAATCAAAGTCTTCATAAATAGAATTTAACAACAATACAGGACGCGATAAAAATTCAAAGAAGAAAAATGAGAAAAAGATGAATAGAAACGTCTGAAAGGTTAGGTTTCACAGAAAAGACAGAAGGCCTTTTCAGCCTTATCAGCTACAGGCAGTGAGTGTTCTTTGTGTTGATAGTCTGTTATCGTGTGTTTTTGTCTGAGTTTGAACAAGCCGGCTGTTATGGTGTCTTCGTGTGTTTTTGTATAAGAAAGAGATAGTTGTTGAGTCAAAGGGCTCAGCTGAGAAATAAATGCAGAACAGATGAGAAGGATAAAGATGGTATAAGATATAATATAATATAAGTGACTGCTGGTCAGTTAAAATAGGAATATTTGATGGGTGGAAGTCAAATTGCTGGAAACAGTGTTCCATCTTGCTGCACGGGGCAGGATGAGACAGGAAGAAGCCGTGGGGGCTTCAGGGGTGAAAGAGGAAGAGGCCGTGGGGGCTTTCCTCCTGAATGCTGGAACTTAGAAAAACCAGGACATTTAGCTCAAAACTGTCCTCCCCAGAAAGATCAGCCTAAGCAACATATATGCCTGATCATTCAGCATGACTAGCCGACCACAGTCATGCTGGGGGGGGGGGAGTAAACAGGCGGTTTTGGACCTTGCAGAAAGGTCTTGGTGAAATGAAACCTGAAGTGATTTTGTTGGTAAATGCCAATCAGATGAAGTTTTTGTGTGACACAGGAGCATGTCGTACAACTTGTAGAGAACCTGTACCTGGTGTTGCTAATTCAGGCAGAGAAGTTGTGATTAACTCAGCTAATTGTGAAAAATGCGATAAAATCATTCTGTTTCATTCTGTTCACATTTTCACAAATCAGAAACTGTTTTGAATGTATTCTTTACGATCCAAAGCCTGATTTCATGCAGGTTTGAGCAGTCTGGGTGCAGCAATTCTTGAACTGATTTTTTTTTTTATGTGAAAAAAACAAAAAAAAAATACAGTGGAATGTTCCTTTAGTGTTCTCGCACATTGGAGGCTAACTTTATTGTTAACAGAAAGCTTTAACACACGTGTCAAAGTCAAGGCCCGGGGGCCGGATCTGGGCCTCCAGATCCTTTCATTTTATTGTCATTAATGGCCTGATGTTATCTTGCGCTTATGATTTTACAAAATATATTTTTATGGAGAGTAAAATATTGAAAGTTTACGTTGATTTATTCTAGAATAATATTCCTGCCTTTTTATTATTCAGAATTTTATCAAAAAGTTAAATTTTTAAAGCTTAAAATTGTCATTCTGCTAGCTTTTTGGACAATTTGACATTTACTAAGATTTTTTAGGCTATTTTGGAGCTTGGCGAATATTTCAGCTACATGCTAGCTGCTTTGGCTAATTTATGCTTTTCTTTTTATGTTTTTTATGCTGTTTTGGAGCTAGACTAATGTTTAAACACTAGCTGTTCTGGGTAATTTAAGTTTTTTTCATTTTTTTTAGAGGATGTTTTGAAGTTCAACTATTTTTTTATTTTTTTTCTCAGCTGCATACTCGCCTGTAAACAAGCATGTGACCTCCATATTGACTCAAATGATTTTTGCGGCGCATGTTTAACTTGTGCAAGGCACAATCCACAAGAGAACTTGAGACCGAAGCGGAAAAGATTCACTGCGCCACAATACCCTTTTCAAATAATACACATGGCCTTCATTGAGCTGAGACAAAGTGAGGGAAAGACATTTTGTTTGGTTATCATAGATGTTTTCTCAAAGTGGGCAGAAATGTTTCCCGTCATTAGGGTTGGGCACCGAAGTTCTGTTCCAAGTAGGAACCGTTATGATTTGCGCGGTTCTACCGAAACCGAAAGATGCGGCTGCAAACGGTGCCGGATTTCGGTTCCAAATTTCATTGAAGTTTCATTTGTCTGTGGACATGTCAATCACTTGTACTCCCTTCTGATTTTTTACGATTCAGCCTATCTATTTACTTTCTTGTGTTCGTGGGCGGGCTCATATAAAACCGCCGAGATGGTCGGCTTCCGCAACGTCGGTGGGCGGGACTTTCGCTGTGAATAGTGGAGTTTCCGCAATTTTTAAACAACGCTGGAGCCCCATCCCAAAATGAAACAATGAATCGTTTCCTCCTTGTTGGGCTGCTAATAGCAGAAAGCTCGGCTCGGCTCCGCCCACCACCACAGCGGGTCGTCATCATCTGCTGCGCTTTGCAGCCGTGTGATTGAGATTTATCTTCCGCCTTATTTTATTGAAATAAAATATTGCTTTTGCCCAAAAACAACTGCAAATAAATGCCACATTCCTGATTTAATTTAATAAAATGTCAGGCTAAAATTTCAAGGACGTTTAAGTTTATTTAAGACGGAGTTTTATATTATGCTTTATATTACGTGCGCACAGCTGCACGGCAGGAGGGAGTCTGCGCTTGTTTGAAGCCGTTCTGCTTTGGATTTAGGAAGATAAAGACATTATTTTTTATTACTGAAGCACCGCAATAAGCACCGAAAGGGAACCGAAACCGAAACCAAAGCACCGCGGTAGCACCGGAACCGCATCAGATCCCATCGGTGCCCAACCCTACCCGTCATAGCACCAGATGCTATGACGGTGGCTGAGGCGCTATGTGAAGATATTATTCCCAGGTATGGAATACCTGAGAAAAAAAAAAAAAAATCTGTAGTGATAACGGATAACGGAACCCATTTTGTGAATGTAGTGATTTTTAAGATTGGAACACTATTCCATATTGATTTAAATTACCATTGTGCGATTTAAGAACTGACCCCTCTCTCTTGTCTTCCTTTCAGAGAAATGTTTCAGGTTGTTTGAACCTAACACAATGCTACAATGTAATTGTAATATATTAAGTCACATTGATTGTGGACTACTTTATAGATACATGCAGCATTTGTTACCTTCATTGTAAGAATTACATAAGGCATTTAAATTTATGCGGCTCCAGACACATTTGTTTTTTTGTTGGTCCAAAGTGGCTCTTTCAACATTTTGGGTTGCCGACCCCTGTGCTAGCATCATGTTGTGCCTATGAGTGAGAATTATTTCATACCACCAAGCAAACTTACCAACTTTTTGTTTAGATATGTCTCAGGCACTTGCTCTTAATTTTGTTTCATGGAACTGCAGAGGTCTGCAGCGATTACGAAAGATAAAACAGGTTATGAAAAAGTTACAAGAAATGGACTCCAAAATTTTATTTTTACAGGAAATTCATCTTCCTAATGAAGATAATTTAAGAGTGAGGAGGTGGTGGAGGGGTAAAGTGTATTCAGCCACATTCACAACTCAAGCCAGAGGAGTTATGACTCTACTATATGAATCTGTTCCTCTGCAAATTAAAAACATTAAAGATAAACAAGGACATGGTAAATGCTGTATACTTGTATAGTGCTTTCTACCCTCCTTCAAAGGCCCAAGGAGCTTCACAGTCACAGACCTATTCATCCATTTACACACACATTCACACACTGGTGGTGGATCTGCTGCCGAACACTGACGTCAACCTTAGGTTAGGTGTCTTGCCCAAGGACACTTCGACGAGCAAGACAGGAATCGAATCCACAATTCCAATCAGGAGACTACCGCTCTACCGCGGCCACCCCTAGAAAGTCATTTAATACTACAAGGCACCCTACTCTTAGAGACATTAAACCTAACAAATATATAGTGCTCACAAAAATTAAAGGAACACTTTTTTTATTGGGCCTGGCATGAATTGAATTAAACCTGTCTGATATTTTCTGGTTGGTTAAGCAGCTGAGGGCTTCGTTAATCAATTTCATCTGTATTGGTGTTCATGGAATTAACAACAGGTGCACTTCAGTGGCAACAATTAGAAAACCCTCAAAACAGGACTGGTGTTACATGTGGAGGTCATTTTAAGTTTCTCCCTCTTGATCTTTTTTGGCTGGTTTTCCACTTGTGCTGATTTTGGTTTGATAATTATCTCTACTGGGAGTATGAGGCGATTCCTTAACCCTACAGAAGTTGGACAGGTTGTCCAACTTCTCCAGGATGGCACATCCACACGTGCTGCAGCCAGAAGGTTTAATGTGTCTCCCAGCACAATCTCCAGAACATGGAGGAGATTTCAGGAGACTGGTGGTTATCATAGACTGTAAAAACAATGGACAGATCGAGCACTGAGGTCACCCATTGGAAATGCATTACTTCCTCTCCTCGCGAAAGTAGGCCGCCGCTTTCAACGTCAATTCCTGAAACGGATACCGCCATTTGCAAACAATCTTCAGCGATTGGTCCGAGTCATAGCTGAGTCATCGAATCTACAGGAAGTACTGTCGCCAATCAGGAGTGAGATTATTGCAACTGTCTGCCGCTTTCCACGCCTCAACCACGTGACCGCGGATGTAAACAGCTTCTTCTTTAATCACGGCGGCTCAGGAGAATCGTACAAGTCATTGTTGAAGCCTTTGAGGGAGAACCATTCCAACATTTGATTCTGTCAGCGGTCTTTTTGGATTTACTTACATTTATTCCTTTTTGTCGAGATAAAAGGAGCATTTGGGTGACGCCGCTGGAGAAATGCGCGTGTCCCTCTCGCGCGCGCCACAGCTTTTCAGTTGTCATTCGCGGCCAGGTTACAGTCTGATCAGACACACGTGAGAAGCGCGTTCAGCTGTATTTAAAATAAATAACCATCCTAACAAGAGAACAGCTGGATCTTTTTTCTGTTTGAAGATACGACCAGGTCCAAGTTTGTCTTGCTCTCCTGAGACGGCTGCATCTAAGTCAGGGTAAAGCTGGAAAATTGCAGCAAAGCTTAAACTTTGGTTGGTGATTTTATGCGCATATGTGTAACTTATAATTTATAAGCTACAATCAAAACAGTGAAATAAAGAAAAACGAACGTTAAACAAAGAAAAAAGTCCAAAGCACATAACCTCAGAGTGAAATCTATTTCTACAGAGTAAATCCTCATCTAAAAATGTGGAGAGCATGGGTCTCTTGTTGTTTTAAACTGCTGCATCGGTACATTCCATTGAGGAAAACAACAGTAGGACAATGATTGGTACATTGTTGAATTGTAAAGTAGGTGTTAAAAGGTCTTCACGGACCCATTGATGAAGTCTGCTCCCATTGGCTACCCGTCATCTGTCAATCAAACCCCCCAGACGTTCGACGTCAGACCCACAAACGCTTATTGAGCCATCTGATTGGTCAATTTATAACTCTAATAACTTGTGATAATGGAAAAAAATCTTTAAAAAAAATTTGGATTAGAAAAAAGAAGTTAATCAGAAAGCAGCAGAGGAAGAATGATTATTCTGACATATAAAATGACTGAGAAATAACTGTCTGTTTCTCAATGTAAGTCAATGGGACTTTGGCCTTTTTGCAACCCAGTGGTACTTCCTATATGGAACACGGAAGTAGGGGGGCTTGCTTTGTCCAGTTATTCTTATACAGTCTATGGTGGTTATTCTGGGAGAGCTGGACAGGGCCGTAGAAGGTCCTCAACCCCTCAGCAGGACCCATACCTGGGGGGAACAGGCTGAGCACTGCTCGTGCCCCACAGAATGACCTCCAGAGGGCCACTGGTGTGAATGTCTCTACCCAAACAATCAGGAACAGACTTCATGAAGGTGGCCTGAGGGCCCCACGTCCTGTAGTGGGTCCTGTGCTCACTGCCCAGCACCGTGGAGCTCCACTGGCATTTGCTCAAGAACACCAGAATTGGCAAGTCCACCACTGGCGCCCTGTACTTTTCACAGACGAGAGCAGGTTCACCCTGAGCACCTGTGATAGACGTGTTGTGTTCCTTTAATCTGCTCCTTTAATAAAATAAAAAGATAAAAGACAGTTAAAATAAAGGTACAATATCTCAGTTTTACAATTTAATAATGTCTTACGTTTCAGAGAACTCTCATGATAGACTCAGGGCCTGGAATTGGGATTTGTTGTTATAATTATCAGAAGGAGATTGGAGAGATACGTGTACACGGGCTAACAAAATATCTGTAAATACACATCTCAAATTGATTCATTTCAAGTGGTTAATGTGCATGTACGTGACACCAGTAGATCTTAATAAATATAATGGAGATATACCTGATGTTTGCCCAAACTGTAAAAAATGAAGGGGAACACTGATTCACTGTATGTGGGACTGTAGACAAACTGCACTGTTCTGAAAGGAGATAAGGTATGCCATAGTATTGCATTATTTTGGAAGAATGTTCACGACCGACTGTTATCCATTGGATCCGACAGATGTTATCTGCTTTGCCACTAGAAAGAATTACATTTATATTGAAGGGTAGACAAGTAAAGTTTGAAAACATTTGGAACCCATTTATTACATACGTAAAGTACTTGAACTTTGCGGAGGAAACCACCAATGACTAAAGTGGACACGTCTGTGGTAATAAATTGCAACGTACCACAGACTTATCACGTCTGTGGTACGTTGCAATATTTCCAGTTCCAATTCTGTAAAAGGCAACGTTGTTATTTGTTTGTATTTTTTTCATGGCATTGTTAAAATCTTAATAAAACGTTTTTTTGGAAAAAAAAATAAAGGAGTTGACAACTGTGTGTATGGCATGTGTAATCAGGGGTTTTGTGTGTGCTCAGCTGTTTAAGAAGTTGAGTGTGTGCACCACCCAACAGGCATTAACTTGGTCCCTAAGTGTATGCTATGGATGTGTGCCTGTGTGGAGTTTCAGACAGGTGAAACTGCCACAAGAGCTTTGAAAAGAAAAGGCCCGGATCAAGATTTTTGGAATATGCACTGCTTAGACTTTTTGCTCCCAGCCGCTACTAATTGTAAGTGGCAGATGAGTACTTGTAAATAGTAAAAACAAAAGAAGAATCCTCTTCTTGTCACTCCCTGCTTGATCGGTGCTGGTCTGGTATGAGCATCACCGGCTGGATGCCAATTTAGGAAACTGCGCATAGTGCATTCTTGAACGCACTACACGCAGGCCTGTGTGAATGCAGCTTTAAGAGAGACATCCTCCAGTTTGACCCATGGACCCCAAATCTAGAGACAATCACATGGCAAGCTGTGAAGAATAGAGCCACGGGCTCAAAATGGAAAGCAATGGAAAATGCTGGTCTGCCTGGTTGGAAATACTGATGGAAACAAATGGGGATGAAAATGATGAGGTGAAGATTTCCTTCCCTGACTGCGCATCTGGATAGATACACAACACACATATGCACACAACAAAAAACAAAACTTGTCTTTCATTTTTAAATTTCATGTTTTTTATTGGAAAGTAATACCTTTGCATATTTTCAGAAACTAGCAGTAAAGCTTGCAACATTTTATTTATTTTAAAATATACATAAAAAAATGTGTTGCACCTCAACACTAATAACGAAAACTAAGCAGTACCAAATAACAGGGCTCAGCAGTGTAATCAAAATAAATCCAGTCTGCCGTGCCTACGCTGATAGTTGATATACAACTGCATAAGGGATTCTGAAATCCTGGGGATTACTGTATTCAGAGCTCTTTCAAAGTGTTTGGCCTCGATACTCTGAGCTGCGATGTCTTCTTGTAGGGCCAGGAGTGCAGCCTCTCTGCATACTGCCAGTATCTGGTACAAGAAACAGAGGCATTCAGCTGTGAAGTGGAAATTCATTCATGAGGATCATTTAACTTTGTTAGACAGTCACAGTGCGCAGCTGGAAAACATCAACAAATTGCTACCTAGTTTTTAAAACCTAGAGTGTTTTATTATTCTCAAGAAAAATATCAACAATCTCCACAATAAAATGTCATGATCAATTGTGTCAAATGCAGCACAGATATCAAGGTAAATATGTGCCAAAACACACAAGCTTGACTCACACACATAAGTTTAAATCACACACACTTCAATATTAAATTGTGTGTAAAAATGTCTATGCTATATACTCTATACAGTGCCTGCATATACACAGCCAAGGTTTCATTTATCTTCTGCACCACCCTCACGGCGCTTGGTACAAAAAACGTTATAACAGATAAACTTTCCCTTCTCTAGAAAAAAAAAATCTTCTTTACTTTAAGATTATTTATTTACTATTGTCCTAATTATAGGGGTAATAAATATCAAGTTAACAAAAATGTTTGTCTTCTCATTCATTATTACTGCAGTATTCCTTTGCTATATTGGGGTCTCATTTTGAAGATTTTTTTTAGTGCAGTTTTTTTTTGTCTGTTTCTACAAAGCACCATGTTCTACGTTATGATTGGATACTTCGCAGATTTGAGCTATAACACTCATGTAAATAACAATACCCTTGATAACCCTGTTGTAGGTAGCGTAGGCCAGTGTTTCCCAATCTTTTTTCTAGCCAGGGTACGTTTCCTTGGAAAAAAAAATCCAGCTGCACACCAGCATTATTAACAGGTAAATAAAAGAAGACACTCAATAGTCTGTACTGATGTACAGTCCCTTCACAGTTTCATAATTGAAGCAGGCAAAGCAGGATGTTGTAGCAATTTTCCTACATGTTGTAATGGAAGTTGTGACACTTTGCAACAATAATTTAAAAAAAAATCAGTTGACAATTTTCCTAGCCGGTTGTTTTTGCCTCCAGTATAATATGCAACAATAAATTATTTTTAAAAAGTGATTTAAAAAAATAAATAAATAAATGTTTGTGCCAAAGCAACTGTAATTTTGGAACTATGATATCATCACAACAAGCTTGTTGTTTACACAAAAAACACTATTTATGTTTATGTTCAATTGTAACAACACAAAATGTGAACATGATGAAGTTTTGTTCATTCTTCTTTTGTCTTAGTCAAAAATGTAACTTTAATAAAAATGTTTTCCTTCTTTTTGGGTGAGTAAATCAATCTAGTTTTAATGTGTCTGTTGGCCACTAAACCTTAATCCTGTTTCTGTCTAAAGCTTTTGACACTGTAAACCTTACTATTTTAATAGACAGATTGCTTAGCATATCAGCACATGCAGCTGCATGGTTCCCCAACTACTTACCCAACAGAACTCAGTGTATTAAACATGACGATCTTTGTTTAAAGTTGGTCACGATTAAAAAAGGAGTGCTGCAGGGCTCTTTTTTATACCCCCTCTCATTTATTCTCTTTATCAATGACGTGGGTCAATCAGTCTCAGAAGCAGACATGCATTTTTATACTGATGATTTATTGTTGTGGATCATCTCTCTTTCAGCTGTCTCCTGCAGAAAGCTTCTGTTGCTGTCTAAAACTCCCCTCTTTGACTGAAACTAATGCTTAATACAGAGAAGTCCAAATTAATAGTTTTCCAATTTAAAAAAAAAAGTCCCAGATAATCTTCCAGTAGTCACCACTCTTGAAAGGGAAAACATTGAAATTTTGCAGGAGTACAAATATCTTGGAAAGTTAAAATGATAAGTCGCTCATTTTTTACCATTTTTGTGGAAAATCTACTAAGGAAGCAGTGTTAATTTAGTAAACGAAAAATTTTCATCATCGTCTTTGTTAACGACATTTTTCACCCAACGAAAACGAAACGAAAACGAAACAAAAACTCCCACTCAGACACGAAAACTTTAACTAAATTGATAGACTTTTTCGTCAACGAATAAAAACGAAACGAAAATGCTGATCAAAGACGACATCCATTTATAATGACTGCTGGTGGAGGAGGGTGGGAGCAAATGCAAAGCGATCCAATCAGGACACAGAACCCTGCAGCCCGCCTGGGAAGATGCTAATTCAATGAATTGTGTCTGTTATTTAGGTAAAAAATGTCTACTCCAGGTAGAAAAAGAAGAGTACATGTAGGGACAAATGTTGTATTTAACGCCACCCTCAACAAGACGTTGTGTGGAGCGACCATCACAGGCAAAAACACAAGAAAACCTGAAGCGACGTTTGCAGACAAGCCAGCCTGAAATCCACGCAAAGGTAAACATACAACACGATTATTTCCAGCGTATTGGGCTGAATCCAAATTCTCCCCCTAATGTCAGTAATGCGGTTTTGTTTTAGCATGACGTTTGTAAAGTTATAAACCGATGTTTTTGTGTATTTCCGAGCGCTAGCAGCCCCGCTGCTTCTTCAAATCCACAAGCAGTCAAAGGTTTAATCTCCAACTCCATCACGTTACGTGACAACAGTGCCCACTATCGGCTGGCAGTGGTACTTAACAGTACTCCACACAAGCTGGTCAAGCACATATAACATGCTCACAGGTGTCCTGGACAGCTTATTCCCTAGTGAATGTTTTTTATGCATCTTTACACGTGACTACCTCCTCAATACAAGTTTTTTTTTTTTTTATGTTAAGACATTTAAAATAAGACTGATGTTATTTACACATATTTACATGTGACCAGCACAGAATATGATGGAAATTCATGTTTTGTCCACATGTAATACGTGCAGCCAGGATCCCGTTGCTGCATTTTCAGTTTGTGCAAGGCTGGATTTCTTTTGCTGGGCGCACATATTTAAAATTAAACTTTTAAGTTAAAGTCCCATTAACTGTCACACTCCTAAAAGTGTGAAATGTGTTCTCCACATTTGACCCATCCCCCGGTGGAGCCGTGAGCGGCAGAGACAACCGCACTCAGGAAACATTTACTTGTTTAACCCTAACCATAATTCTAACCACAACCCATTTCCTCTGGGTCAGTGCGATTTAGAAAAAAGTTTATCACTGGCCGCACGTTTTTTGAAAATTACATACAAATAGACACTTTCTTATTTGAAATGCGATGGATTTATAATAATATATATATATTTTTTTTTTTTTATGTGTTTTAAGTCCTAGAAGCTAAATTCGCATAAATGACAAGTTTGGAAAGCAAAGTGAAGTAAAATGTTTTTTTCAAATTAGTAAAATCTTTGAGTGTTATTCATATGAACATACTTAGTAAATTAAATTAAAATGCTTTACCTTTATTTATATTTTTGTTGACTAAATAGCTACTGTAATTTAGTCGACTAAATATCTACTGTAATTTAGTCGACTAAAATTTTACTAAAATCAATAGAATCAACATGACTAAATTGCGACCAAAACTAAACCCTATTTTAGTCAAAAGACTATGACTAAAACTAAATTAAAATTCTCCGTCAAAATTAACACTGTAAGGAAGATAAAACCTATGTAAGATTTCTGTTATAATAAGAGGGTAATGTTTCTCTTTTAAAGCAAAAAAAAAAAACCTTTTTATCTGTGTTAAAAATACGGTGATCTTTTTTTAAAAAATACACCTGTCTCATTCCTTGAAATGTTGGGCAGTGTTTATCACTCTTCCTTATAGTTCATAACCAACTGCAGAGCAATTATACATTTCTCCACCAGGAGGCAGCACGACTGGTATATTTTTATTAAGAAATCTTTGGCTTGATTACTGCCTCCCTACATTTGCAAATAATTTAAAAGGGGCCATACCATGATTTTCTTAACCCTTTCAAAGTGAACTATATCCATACATATGATCATATATTACCTTTGGAACACCAAGAAACAAATTATTTATAAAATATTATTTATTTTTCTTGAGTTTTTTCCTACCCGGGACTAAAACGACTTGATTCCTGAGGCTCCGCCTGCCGCTGCTTCTCATTTCATGACATCATCCCAGAGAAAGCAGTGTGTTTTTGTTTACCCCACGAAAATAAA
This sequence comes from Oryzias melastigma, assembly GCF_002922805.2. Lineage (NCBI taxonomy): Eukaryota > Metazoa > Chordata > Actinopteri > Beloniformes > Adrianichthyidae > Oryzias > Oryzias melastigma. The sequence continues at coordinate 955,327 of NW_023416878.1, read as the reverse complement.
CAGTATCCAAATTTCTTCAGAGATGGATGCACATAACACAGATCTGCCTTTAGTAGCCCCGGCCATCACTACACTGGTCCACAGCAGAGATACATTCAATGTCTGCATGACTGTGATCTGCCGGGGTGTGTGTGTTCTTAACTCTTCCGCTCTCCTTGGCTTGTTTGCATTAAAAGTGGGGTCATCTGGACTAGAGGCTGACATTTTCTTGGGATTCCTGCGGGATGGGAGTCTTTTCTTCTGTTAATCACGGGACAGGGACAGGACGGGATTAAATTCTGACGGGAGCGGGAGCTCACCAAAAGCCGACAATTCAAGATACGTGTATGAAAGTTTTGCGTCCGAAGGTGCTGGATAATCTCACAGGAGGAGAGAGAACATGAGGAGCATGCCAGCCGAACTACATCTGGCTGCTGTACGCAGACTGGGGGGTGCCTCAATGTTCGATTGTTTCTCCTCTAGGAAGTCAGCGAATCACGACGCACACGGGTTGGTGCACGAACGCGCGCTCACACTCACAGCAAGTCAGAAGTGTCTGATCGGGGTGCGGGAGTTCTCCATATTCGCGGAACTCCCCGGTCTCTAACCCCCGTACATTTTCGGCTCGGCTCGTTTCTGGGAGCATGATCTTTTGTTATTACTCTTTTATCTTTCTTTAGCCATCTCTCTTTTTTCTCTCCAAGCCGTGTCTGAATGGTCATCACGTATTTGCGCAGTGCGTGCCCGTGGGGGGCGGGGTTTGCCTGAGCCGAATATGAGTTAAAGACAGAGTGAAACAGCAATGGTTGAATACTTTTGAAATTAATATTCTGGAGAAAATGTTCAATCCAAAGATTGTGTATTGATCTGCTAAGGCTGTTTTTCTTTCTTTTTTTTATTTATAACTTTTCCTTGCAGAATGTCTTTTTAAATCTTCCTTTCCTTTCGGCTTTTCCCTTCAGGGGTCGCCACAGCGAATCAGTTTCCTCCATCTAAGCCTGTCTTCAGCATCCTCCACTCTAACACCAGCCACCTTCATGTCTTCATTCACTGCATCCATAAACCTCCTCTTTGGTCTTCCTCTAGACCTCTTTCCTGGCAGCTCTAGACTCAGCATCCTTCTACCAATATATTCACTGTCTCTCCTCTGAACATGTCCAAACCATCTCAGTCTGGCCTCTCTGACTTTATCTCCAAAACCTCTAACATGTGCTGTCCCTCTGATGTATTCATTCCTGATCCTATCCATCCTGGTCACTCCCAAAGAGAACCTCAGCATCTTCATCTCTGCTACCTCCAGCTCTGCTTCCTGTCTTTTCTTCAGTCCCACTGTTTCTAGTCCAAACAACATGGCTGGTCTCACCACAGTCTTGTACACCTTTCCTTTCATTTGTGCTGAAACTCTTCTGTCACACATCACACCTGACACTTTTCTCCACCCATTCCAACCTGCTTGCACTCTCCTCTTCACTTCTTTTCCACACTCTCCATTACTCTGTACTGTTGACCCTAAATACTTAAACTCCTCCCCCTTCTTTATCTCTTCTCCCTGTAACCTCACTCTTCCACTCTGGTTCCTCTCATTCACACACATGTACTCTGTCTTACTGCGGGCTTACACCGCTAGCGTCAAGGCTCAGTTGCGTGCGCCGCTGTCTTTTTGTAACATTAAAAGTGCGAGAGAAACTTCCACTGCAGGCGTTCACGTCCTGCATCTGCGGACTGGCTTCTGCGTCGCTGCGAATCTTTTTCGTTTGGTTCAAATTTTGACGGACGCCGCAGCTGATCGTCATCACTTTCTGTGAAGTTGGGGCTATTCACGACTTAAACCGGAAACCAGGCGAGCGAATTTAAAGTGTATCTGGTATATTTTCAAAATAAAACAAACTTTCCGCTGAACTCACCGGTTTCAGCGTGTCGTAAACATTACGTAATTTTCAGGTTACTCAAAGTGTGTTGCAGCACAGCGTTGTCAGTCATAACCATGGACACCGAGAAGCTGATCATAGAGATCCAGCACTACTCTGTCTGGGCTGAGCTTTCACAGGCTGTGGCTGGAGCAGCAGCCGGTGTAAGCCATCGGCTGTAGCTAGTCCACTCCCGCGACGCAACGAAGCCTTCACGCTAGCGGTGTAAGCCCGGGGTTACTGCGGCTAACCTTCATTCCTCTCCTTTCCAGGGCAAACCTCCACCTCTCTAGCTCCACCTCCACCTCTTAAGCTCCTCCTCCACCTGTTCTCTCTGTAATCATCTATGCACATCAGCAGCAGGAAATATAGACACAATACATCAAAGTAGCAGACACTTAGGGTTCTTACGGTTCTCTGTAGTTTTCTACAGGCTGTTTTATTATGTTTAGTAGAAAGACTTTTGAAAACATAGTTCATGGTTTTGGTGTGCCACCCCAAGATTTAAAGTGGCCCCCCACCAGCCACCCCATGAAACATTTCTGAAGGCGCCACTGCATCTTTGGACTGTGAGGGAAACCAGAGTGCCTACTGCATATGTAACCCCTGCATGGACAGGAGATTCTGAACTCCATGCAAGAAGGCCATCGGGGGAATCGAACCGGTGACCTGGAGGCTGACTAACCATTGCACTACAATAACTGAAAATGTAGAAATGTGGACTCAGCCACTGCTCTGGAACATACTGGGAGCAGATACAATTAAACGTAATGTTTTACATTACGACTAAATAAAAACAAAAACATAAAGGAGTAGGATATGTTTTGAACGGGAGTGGGACAGGAGTGGGAGTCAGATTACTGGGAGTGGGACGGGACAGGATTATTTTTTAAACTTTGGTCCGGGAGCGGGATGGGGCAGGAGTGAAAATCCACTCCCGTGTCATCCTCTAATCTGGACCCCACTTTACAATACGCTGAACTTTTTTTGAGTTTCACTAATGTCCATGGCAGAAATAAAATCCTGTCCCCCTTCATCCATATTTGTCATGGAAGGAATCACACATCAATATGTTTTTGGATTCATCTGGACCCCAAAGAGAGCGGAAGGGCTAAAGAGCATTGCGTCTGAAGTAACAAACATCTGTTTGAACTGGAATCTATTGAAGACAGGACCCAACTGGAAGATATACAGTATTCTGAATCTAAAATGAAAGTTTTTTGCTGATCACCTCTAGCTCTGTGGAGAAATTGAGTGTTTGTGTTAGACTGGGGGCGGAGCTGTCAGACAAGACTTCTCCTGGAGGGGGCGGTTCATATTGTGCTGACGTCAGCACGTCACCACCAGCTCCGTTTCGTGGGTATGGGGGGGGCTTCTGCAGACAGTGCAGGTTTTTAGAGGACTACTCTTCCGCTCTCCTAGGTTTGTTTACATTAAAAGTGGGTTCATCTGGACCCCACAAGACGGTGCGCTGAACTTTTTTTTTCAAGGATTGTGGATCTTTACTGGTGTCCAATGACAGATATGAAGTCTTGTCCACCTTTTTCATATAAGGGCTAACACCTCAATGTAAGGGTGGATTCATCTGGACCCCATAAGAGAGCACAAGGGTTAAATGCATGAATGCATCAAAATGCCACTTTGCGGTTTATTATAGTGAGGAATGAACAGTATAATACACTTTAAAAGTAAAATTTTCATGGTAGGGCCCCTTTAAACAGAGAAACCCTCCCTCCCACTCCCTATGATCAAATGACCAGTTATTGTTGTTCAATTCAATTCAATTCAATTCAATTTTATTTATATTGCCCAAAATCACAAAGGAATTTGCCTCATTGGGCTTCAAAATATTCGCTTTTATTTACCAGCAGTGAGTTCTACAGGCCGGTTTGTATTATAAACATGGAGTCTGCTGCTTTTGTTAAGAACGCTGATATCAAGCGGCGCTACGAGACAAAACACAAAACTTCTGACACAAGTTACCCGACAGAATGAGTGACGTGGTCATGGAAAATATACGAACTAAAAGTACCGTGCGAGCGTACAACACACAGACGGTAACAGCACAACAACGAGGTCACGAGTGGATGTTGGGCAAGCACTAAAAAGTCACTAAGAAATGATTAAAGTGTGTATGGAGGCAAAGACAGAAACAACATTAGAAGGAAAAGAGGGACAGCAGCTTCAAGCAAAGCTCCAACAGATTCCTCTCTCGTCAACAAGAAGCTTTCCAGGGATGTGCAGGGCTATGGAGCTACACTGCTGCCAATATTATTTGAAACCCAAATAAGACAAATTAAAAAAAATATTTATGTTTGTCTAAAAATGTCAGAAAGAATGTCAGAAGAATGTCAGAAAATTCTTTCCATTCTAAAATTAACCTATTTTCACCTTAAAAAGTTCATTTTTTAAGGTTTCAGAACTAAAAATTTCAATTCCATTATTTTTAATTCGACTCTATTTATTTATTTTTGTTTATTTTCTAATATGAAAATTTCAGTTTCAAAACGTTTTGCCCCTTTGTGGTGGGTCTAACACGAAGGACCAAACCAAATGGATGAGTGTGGTAACTTCAGTCCTGGTGCATTCACTGACTCTGCTAGAACAGAGTTTTGGACACGGTTTGTACGGGATAAAACTGATCTTTACATCCGTCTTGGGACAACTTCAGAATATGATAGAACAGACAATACAGACATTTTCTGATCGTAATTATCACGGCTCTAGGAGTCAGTGAAGACACTGGGACTGAAGTTATTCCTCTCTTTGAGTTTTGATTGGCCCTTTGTGTTAGCCACAACAAGGCCAAAAGTTTTGAAACTAAAATTTTTATATTAAAAAAAAAAGAGTTTAAACTGGAAAAAAAAAAAATGAAACTGATTTAGTTTGGGAGTTGAAATTCTGAGTTTAAGCCTAAAAAAGAGAAAATTTGAAGTTGAAAATAATTAAGATTATTTTAGAACTGTAAAAAATGTCGGGCATTTTAAATTCTTTTTGGCCAAACACCAATATTCTTTCAATTTGTCTTATTTGGGTTTCAATAATATTGGCCCCAATTTAGCTCCATATAGTTCCAGCTCAACACCACCATTCAAAGTACCATCTACATCTCTTTAAGTCTGTTTTATAGTTTACCTTTATGCTTATAATGTTTTTTGCACTTATGAAAGTTCTTACTTTAATGTTTAATATGTACCATTATTTTCAATCTACTTTTAAGGGTGCAAAACAGAAAAGTAACATTTGAGGGATTAACTATGAATGCTTTTTGAGGTACATTCTTGTTACCTGTTGCACTTTAAGTGACAGACAGCTGAATGTTAAAGTTTGTGAAGCACACATGTTGCACTATAAGGCAAGTTTATGTACAATATCTTTTTTTACTCTACAATTCATGCACATACATGTATTTTTTTTTTTACAAAAAGGAATAAGAGAAATACTTGTTGAGAGTTCTTTGCAAATGTAACTACACGTTGTAATTAAATAAAAGAACAGAAAAGTGAAATATTGACTGAATGTTTTTGCATGTTCGGACCCCGGTCTACCAAGCTGACAGAGTTACTGGACCTATCGCCAAATTAGTTGGAGACCCCTGATCTAGTGTAACACAGATTTTGCTGTTACAACATGGGGTTATTGATCTTCTGACACACAAGGTGTATATTTTTATAAACCCTTTTGTAGTTAATGGTATCATTTTTTTTTTTGTTGGACTGAACGGAAATGACAAGGGAAGAAGAGAGAGGGATGTTGTTGGGGCCACTGTTCCCTTAAAATTGCATAATTGCGCACTGCTCCCAAATCTGTTCTGCGCATATCATAAAACTTATTCTGAACTTTAAATAAAATGATCATATAAAACATCTATTCTTTTTCACTTTCAACGTAATTTAGAGATTGATAGGCAATCAAAAACAGGTGCTGCTGAAGAGGAGTGTCCAGGATACAAAGCTAAGTTCAGATTGAGGGTGGTGTTTCACCAAAAAGGTTGCATGATTTAAAGTGAAAAAATAAAATAATAAGTAGATTTGCAATTCCTTTAAAGAAATTGCATCTGATTGCTGAAAGCAATGCTGTTTTAAAGCATCTCAAAACTGTTGACATGAAAAGCCAAAAATAACCACTTTGAATAAGTATTCAAATGTAGCCACGAGGGGGCCCAAGCCAGGGTCTCATTGTGCCGGTCCCAAGCCCGGGTAAATACAGAGGGTTGTGTCAGGAAGGGCATCCGACATAAAATCTTGCAAAATCAAATATGCGAATCAGACCTACGAAATCCATACCGGATCGGTCGAGGGTTAACAACGACCGCCATCGGTGCTGTTCACCGACAGGGTGCCGGTGGAAATTGGACTACTGTTGGTGGGTTGAATTGTCTCTGTACATGAAATGTGCTATACAAATAAACTTGCCTTGCCTTGGAAGAAGGAGAGGAGGAAGGCGGGTTCGTAGGGAGAGAGAGAAGAGGAAAGTCACTAGTGTTGGACTGAGAGTTGGGACTTTGAATGTTGGAACTATGACAGGAAAGGGTAGAGAGTTAGTGGACATGATGCAGAGGAGAAAGGTAGACATACTGTGTGTCCAGGAGACCAGGTGGAAAGGTAGCAAGGCTAGAAGTTTAGGAGCAGGGTTCAAGTTGTTCTATCATGGTGGAGATGGGAAGAGAAATGGAGTAGGAGTTATCCTAAAGGAGGAGTTTGTTAGGAGTGTTGTGGAGGTAAAAAGAGTGTCAGATAGAGTGATGAGTCTGAAGATAGAAATGGAGGGTGTGATGTTCAATGTTGTTAGTGGGTATGCCCCACAGGTAGGATGTGAGCTGGAAGAGAAGGAGAAGTTCTGGTTGGATCTTGATGAAGTGATGATGAGCATCCCTGGAAATGAGAGAGTTGTCATTGGTGCAGATTTCAATGGTCATGTTGGTGCAGGAAACCGAGGTGATGAGGAGGTGATGGGCAGGTTTGGTATCCAGGAGAGGAATGTAGAAGGACAGATGGTGGTGGATTTTGCAAAAAAGATGGAAATGGCGATAGTGAATACATTCTTTGAGAAGAGACAGGAACATAGAGTGACCTATAAGAGCGGAGGTAGAAGCACACAGATAGACTACATCTTGTGTAGACGGTGTAATCTGAAGGAGATCAGTGACTGTAAAGTAGTGGTTGGTGAGAGTGTTTCCAGACAGCACAGGATGGTGGTGTGTAGAATGACTCTGGTGGTGAAGAAGATGAAGAAAGAGAGGGCAAAGGCAGAGAAGAGGACAAACTGGTGGAAGCTGAAAAAAGAAGATTGTTGCATGACTTTTAAGAAACAGTTGAAACAGGCTCTGGGTGGTCAGGAGGTACTCCCAGATGACTGGATAACTACAGCTAATGTGATCAGGGAGACAGGTAGGAGTGTACTTGGTGTGTCATCAGGAAAGAGAGTTGATAAGGAGACTTGGTGGTGGAATGAGGAGGTGCAGGAGTGTATACGGAGTAAGAGACTAGCTAAGAAGAAGTGGGACACTGAGAGGACTGAGGAGAGTAGACAGGAGTACAGGGAGATGCAGCGTAAGGTGAAAGTAGAGGTGTCAAAGGCCAAACAAAGAGCTTATGATGACTTGTACGCTAGGTTGGGTAGTAAGGAGGGAGAGACTGACCTGTACAGACTAGCAAGGCAGAGAGATCGAGATGGGAAGGACATGCAGCAGGTTAGGGTGATCAAGGATAGGAATGGTAATGTGGTGACAGGTGTCAGTGGTGTAATGGAAAGATGGAAAGAATACTTTGAAGAGTTGATGAATGAAGAGAATGAGAGAGAACAAAGAGTAGAAGAGGTGACGGTTGTGGAGCAGGAAGTAAGAAAGATTAGTAAAGGTGAAGTGAGAGGGGCTTTGAAGAGGATGAAGAGTGGAAAGGCTCTTGGTCCTGATGATATACCTGTGGAGGTATGGAAGTGTCTAGGAGAGATGGCAGTGGAGTTTTTGACCGGGTTGTTCAACAGGATCTTAGGTGGTGAGAAGATGCCTGAGGAATGGAGGAGAAGTGTGATGGTGCCCATTTTTAAGAATAAGGGAGATGTGCAGAGTTGTGGTAACTACAGAGGAATAAAGCTGATGAGCCATACAATGAAGGTGTGGGAAAGAGTAGTGGAAGCCAGACTAAGAGCAGAAGTGAACATTTGTGAGCAGCAGTATGGTTTCATGCCAAGAAAGAGCACTACAGATGCAACATTTGCTTTGAGGATGTTGATAGAGAAGTACAGAGAAGGTCAGAGAGAGCTCCACTGTGTCTTTGTAGATCTGGAGAAAGCTTATGACAGAGTGCCCAGAGAGGAACTATGGTATTGTATGAGGAAGTCTGGAGTGACAGAGAAGTATGTCCGAGCAGTGCAGGACATGTATGAGGGCTGTAAGACAGTGGTGAGGTGTGCTGTAGGGGTGACAGAGGAGTTCAAGGTGGAGGTGGGATTACATCAGGGATCAGCTCTGAGCCCCTTCCTGTTTGCAATGGTGATGGACAGACTGACGGATGAGGTTAGACAGGAATCACCATGGACTATGATGTTTGCAGATGATATTGTGATTTGTAGTGAGAGCAGGGAACAGGTGGAGGTGGAGTTAGAGAGGTGGAGGTTTGCCCTGGAAAGGAGAGGAATGAAGGTTAGCCGCAGTAAGACAGAGTACATGTGTGTGAATGAGAGGAACCAGAGTGGAAGAGTGAGGTTACAGGGAGAAGAGATAAAGAAGGGGGAGGAGTTTAAGTATTTAGGGTCAACAGTACAGAGTAATGGAGAGTGTGGAAAAGAAGTGAAGAGGAGAGTGCAAGCAGGTTGGAATGGGTGGAGAAAAGTGTCAGGTGTGATGTGTGACAGAAGAGTTTCAGCACAAATGAAAGGAAAGGTGTACAAGACTGTGGTGAGACCAGCCATGTTGTTTGGACTAGAAACAGTGGGACTGAAGAAAAGACAGGAAGCAGAGCTGGAGGTAGCAGAGATGAAGATGCTGAGGTTCTCTTTGGGAGTGACCAGGATGGATAGGATCAGGAATGAATACATCAGAGGGACAGCACATGTTAGAGGTTTTGGAGATAAAGTCAGAGAGGCCAGACTGAGATGGTTTGGACATGTTCAGAGGAGAGACAGTGAATATATTGGTAGAAGGATGCTGAGTCTAGAGCTGCAGGAAAGAGGTCTAGAGGAAGACCAAAGAGGAGGTTTATGGATGCAGTGAATGAAGACATGAAGGTGGCTGGTGTTAGAGTGGAGGATGCTGAAGACAGGCTTAGATGGAGGAAACTGATTCGCTGTGGCGACCCCTGAAGGGAAAAGCCGAAAGGAAAAGAAGAAAAAAATAAGTATTCAAATGTCAGATTCTGCAGATCTAGTGAAATCACTGTTCAAATCTTCATAAGACCACCACTAGATGACGCTTAAGATTTTAAACATTATATTTTGTAAAGGACAATGTCAGTGATCAAGATATTAAAGTGTTTTTCTTACTTTTATTTCCTGTAGTTTTAAAGAATTTGGCTTAGCTGTGTCTAAACTATAAGTCAGATCAAAATAATTCTTTCGGATTTAAAAACCTCACAAATTGAGGAATCTAGCGGTTTTATTTTTTCTCAAATGTAAAGTCTTTATATAAATTTAATCAGAAAAGAAATATAGGACGTATATATCAAGTTAAATATGTATTACTCAAAGATTCCTTTTCTTTGTTGAAACAAAATGTGTAATAGATGTTGAAACTAGGTGTGTCAAATTATCATGTTAATTGTGATTAATTAGAAAAATTTGTGATTTTGTAATCCTGTAAATCTCAGTTTAAAAACAAAATTTTACTGCTTTTGCGTGTTTTACATGAACTCGGCTGAAATTGCCTCTTACATTGCTCCTAGTGCGGGTCTTGGTGTCGGTGTATTGCGATGTACTATGGTAATAAGACGTCTGTGGTCAATATTTTTTTATAATACTAAGTAGAGGGTGTCCTAATGTTTTTATGTGTTAAATTTGGGCCCATGAGATTGAAAAAAAAGTCTCTTGTTGGTGTAAAAGTAAAGGTCAACTTTGTAAAGGTAGTTTTTTTTTGGGTGTTGTAATTTTGTCTGTGGGTTTTTTTGGACCTCTTGGCTTTCCATACCTGGTCACTCCTGTTTTCTGATTGCTGATTCCACACAGCTGAGCTCTGGATTACCTATGCTTCTCTCCTTCTCATCCACCTTGCCAGTTTGTTGAGTTTTCTGCCTCTGCTAAAGCCTGCTCAAGTCTGCTCAAGTTAGCTCAAACCTGCTTCTACCCGTCCTGTTGGTTTTGACCCCTTTTCTGCCTCTGAATATTGATTCAAGTCTGCTCCCCTGGTGTGTTACATTTCTGGATTGATTCCACGTGTATGACCCTGGCCTGGATTTTACAAGATTTCCTGCTGCCTTCCATCTCCATATTGACATCCCCAAAGTCAACTCTCCTGGAGACTACCCTGCGCATCTGGCAGCAACGAAGTTTCCACATAACCTTGAAGTTCAATAAACTGAATATATCTAACCCTGTGTGTCCTCCTCCTGTCAATAATTAGGTTGAAAATATATGTGAATAAAATCAATTATTTAGATTATCTAATAAGTGCATTAAAATGTGCTACATGACAGCATTAATTGAAACTAGAAGTACATTTTTAGTCTTGTCCTAAATCTAAAAGCAAAACAATGATAAAATCTTCTCTTTCTTTATTCCTAATCTAACAAAAGAAATTAGGATTATGTATAAAAAACTCACTTCTGCTCCTGAATACTTGTTGGTTTGAGTTACCAAGTCATCAAGAGACACGCTGTTTGCCACAGGAATGCAACTAAACTGCAAAGAAAATATCTCCCGTCGAGTCAGAGCATCTGGAAGAGGCACGTAGAGGATCCGATCAAGGCGCCCAGGACGCATCAGAGCCTATAAGAACAAAAAGAAAAGAGCATCTAAAGGAATGCTTTGAGTTAAAATGAATTACAAGAAGAGGAAATTAATGAATTGTGATTTCTACAAACATTTTTTTTTCCAAAAATGTTTTATTAAGATTTTAACAATGCCATGTAAAAAAATACAAACAAACAACACATTTGCCTTTTACAGAATTGTTAAGATATTGCAACATACCACACATATGAGAAAACATTATTATTCTAATTTCAAAATAGAATAATCATTTGAATGACAACTCAAAAATGTCTACGTTTGTGAACCACACCACAGTGTCCACTTTAGTCATTGGTGATATCCTCAGAAAAGTTCAAGTCTTTTTTGTACGTGATGAATGGGTTCCAAATATTTTCAAACTTTTCTTGTCTACCCTTCAATATATATGTAATTCTTTCTAATGGTAAAGCAGATAACATCTGTCGGATCCACTGGGAAACACTCGGTCTGTAAACATTCTTCCAAAATAATGCAATACACCGTTTAGCAATAAGTATACAGATATCTATAAACTTTTGCTCAGAATTGTTGTAGTTGTGCTTCTCAGGATATAGACCAAACAGAAACAACCTTGGGTCAAGTATTATTCCTTTAGTAATAATCTTCTCTATGGCATACCTTATCTCCTCCCAGAACAGTGCAGTTTGTCTACAGTCCCACATACAGTGAATCAGTGTTCCCCTACATTCTGTACATTTTGGGCAAACATCAGGTATATCTCCATTATATTTATTAAGATCTACTGGTGTCACATACACGCGCATCAACCACTTGAAATGAATCAATTTGAGATGTGTATTTACAGATATTTTATAAGCCCGTGTACATGCATCTCTCCAATCTCCTTCTGATAGTTGTAACAATAAATCTCCATTCCAGGCCTTGAGTCTATCATGAGAGTTCTCTGAAGCGTAAGACAATATTAAATTGTAAAACTGAGATATTGTACCTTTATTTTTACTGTCCTTTATCAACATTTTTTCCAAAATAGGTAGAGTAGGTCTAGTAACTGTATTATTTTGATTGCCTCTTACAAAGTTTCTAAGCTGGAGATATTTAAAGAAATGTTTCTTGTCTAGGTTAAATTTGGTTTGCAGTTCGTCAAAGGTCAAAAGTATATCGGATTCCGGCAAATATAAATCTTGTATCGTCCCAAGACCTTTGGCTTTCCATAACTTAAATGTTGAATCTGCTCTACCAGGCAGAAATAGCCGATTTCCCCACAATGGACTGAATTGAGATATGCAGCCTGGTTCTTTAAGAAAATCATTTACATGACTCCATACTCTTATCATGTTTTTAAGAATTGGGTGTTTGGTTTGTTTCAATAATTTTCCTTTTGTATCCGAGTACATGTATGTGGGAAGAGGCAGATTTAATCCTTGAATTTCCATGTTTACCCAATGTGGTGAGTGATTAGTATAATAAAACATTATAGATCTCAGCTGTGCAGCCCAGTAATATATCTGCAAGTTTGGGCACTTTAGGCCTCCACGTTCATAGGGTAAGTAAAGTAGCGACAGACGGAGTCTTGACTTTCGGTTGTTCCAAATGAAACGTACAAATAGCTTCCTAATTTGTGAGAAAAATCCAGAAGGAGGAGGAAGGGGTATGTTTTGAAATAGATAAAGTAGTTTTGGTAATATGTTCATTTTTAATGTATTAATCCTTCCAATCAGAGATATCGGCAATGGCATCCATCTATCAATAGAGTCGTGAACTTCTGTCATTAAGAGATTATAATTAGCTTCCACTACTTGTTCTAGATCAGGTAAAATTTGTATTCCTAGATATTCAAATTGTGTTACTACATTAAATTGTATTGCATCTTGTAGCGGACTAACCATCTCATTTGCATTTAATAATAAGATGGAAGATTTTATTTTATTTACTTTGTAGCCTGAAATTTTACTAAATGATTGAATCAGTTCAAGTGTGATCTGTATTGATTTACTTAAATTTGACAAAAATAGGATTACATCATCTGCAAATAACGAGATCCTGTGCTCGGTTTGTCCAATACTAATTCCAGAAAGTTCAGGATGAGAACGTATTGCAATAGCAAATGGTCGCTATCGCTAAAGTAAACAAAAGCGGCGAAAGTGGACAACCCTGTCTGCAGCCTCGTTTTATTAATATAGGTTTAGAGATGTTTCTATTAGTGATAATTTCAGCCGAACAGTTTTTATACAGTATTCTAATCCATTGTATGAAATAATTTCCACATCCAAATTTTTCTAAAACCTGAAACAGATAAGGCCATTCGACTCTATCAAATGCCTTTTCGGCATCTAGTGATAGTAGGGCTGAATCTGTTGCATCTTTTTTATAGTGAATTATATTTAGTACTCTTCTTACATTGTGAAAACCCTGCCTTCCCATAATAAAACCATTCTGATCAACATCAATAATGCTTGGCAAAATTCTTTGCAATCGTCTTGCCAAAAGCTTTGAAATTATTTTCAGGTCTGAGTTTAGTAGGCTTATAGGTTGTAGATTCTCACATTTGTTTGGAGGTTTTCCTGATTTTGGCAGAAGAGTGATTAAGGCAGTATTCATTGAAGGGGGAAGATGATTTGACTGAAAGACTTCTGTAAACATAGCCAATAGAGGGGTCAATAGTTTATCTTTAAATATCTTGTAGAGATCTATTGGTAGGCCATCTGGTCCTGCCCTTTTTCCAGATTTCATGTTATCTATAGCTTGTCCTATTTCCTCCTTGGTAATTTCTAAATTTAGGTTGGTTTTATTTTCACATGAAATATTAGGTATTTTTAATTGGCATAGAAAATAATTTATATCATTATGTTCGGCGGTTTTTTGTGTTTCATATAATTCTTCATAATAATCCCTGAATACGCCATTAATTTCTTCAGGGTCTACCAGAGTATGTCCATCTGATACAACAGATGTGATGGGTATTCTAGTTTCAAGTTGTTTTATTTGCCATGCCAGGAGTTTACCTGCCTTATCGCCCTGCTCATAAAATGTTTGATTTAGTCTGAGAAGGCTAGCTGCAGCTCTAGAAGCCGAGTGTTTATCATATTCAGTTCTCAAAAGCACCAATTCTTTTTCCAGCTGAGGATCGCACGTCTCATTTACCTTAGCCTCAAGTACTTTTATTTTATCTTCCAGTTGCAACCTGGTTTCCTGATTTTTCCTTGATTTAAAACTTGTATAACTGATTATATGTCCTCTGAAGAAGGCCTTAAATGCATTCCATTTTGTACAAGCTGTGAGTGGTATTAATTTGAAAAAACTCATCTATTTGTTTCCCTAAATATTTTACCATGTCTTTATCTTTAAACCATTTGTGCTAAAATTGCCATCTTGGGGGGTCCCTAACTAGTTTATTGTCCTTATAAATCAAACATGGCGCATGATCTGAGATCACAATAAGAGCAATCATTAATTTTCGATTGCAGTTCTGTGGAAATTAAAAAGTAATCTATCCTAGAATGTGTTTTAAAAGTACTTGAGTAGCAGGAGTAAACTTTGGTTTGTGAATTTCTCTCTCGCCATATATCTATTAATCTCATATCTCTAATAAATTGATGTATTGTGGCTCTGCTGCCATTATGCGATTGATCGAGTCCTGTTGATCTATCCATACTGGGGTCCAGAGTACAATTAAAATCTCCTGCTATCACATGAGATCCTGGGAGAGTAGCTAAAGTAAGAAACAGATCCTTAAAAAAATTGCTGTCATCCATATTGGGCCCGTATACATTTGTTAGGTTTAATGTTTCTGACAGTAAGGAGCCTTGTAGTATTAGATACCTTCCTTGTTTATCTTTAATAATGTTTTTAATTTGCAGAGGGACAGATTCGTGTATTAATGTCATAACTCCTCTGGCTTGAGATGTAAATGGGGCTGAATACACTTTACCCCTCCATCTCCTTCTCACTCTTAAATTATCTTCATTAGGAAGATGAATTTCCTGTAAAAATACAATTTTGGAGTCCATTTCCTGTAGCTTATTCATAACCTGTTTTATCTTTTGTAATCGCTGCAGACCTTCGCTGCAGACCTCTGCAGTTCCATGAAACAAAATTAAGAGTAACTCCCTGAGACATTTAACAAAAAGTTGGTCGGATTGTTTGGTGGTATGAGACGATTCTCACTTAAAGGCACAACACTACACGATGCTAGAACATGCATCAAAACTATTAAACATGAACACCTCTTACTCCCCTCCCCCACACTGAGGGTGCCCCACCCCCCCATAGTTCGTCTCCCGTTATTGCCAAAAACTGATCCACACCTGGTGAGGATCAGTCAACCACTCCCTAATCCTAATCTAGAAAGTGTTGCTGCAACTGCAAAAAAATGAAACCGTTTCACTCCTGTTAATTTTTGATAAAATAACTTCTAGGTGTCTATTTCCATACCTGGCTGACTTATGCTGTCATTTTAGAAAAAATATTGTCTTTTAAATAATGCACTTATAACACAAACATATCTGTAACGCTCTTGTAATCACAAACACACTTTGTCTTAAAACAAACAAAGAAAAGAAAGAGAAAAAAAAGCATCTTCGTTACTTAATGTCTGATTTATAGTAGAGTCATAATTACTGCTTGTGATGATCACCTCCTGGGCCATCCTGGATGTTCTTGAGGAACACATTAGCCTCAGCAGGTGTCTTGAAGGCGTGAGTCTTTTTCTCATATGTTACCAGCAGGGTTGCAGGATGAGCCACTCCGTGGCGAATACCCAGCTTTCTTAATTCTTCGCGGACTGGGTCGAATTTTTTCCTTAGCTGGTGCACGCCGGTAGCTAAGTCTGGATAAAAGCGAACCTGTCTGTCTTTATAACAGATGTCCCTCTTGTCTCGCATTGCTCGAAGAACTGCCTGTTTATCCTTGTATTTGCAGAACCGCATTATGATGGTTCTGGGGCGGGATGCGTTGTCCTTCCTCGGTCCAATTCTGTGCGCTCTTTCCAGAACCACAGACGATCGCAACGCCTCGCTCTTCAGAACTTCGGGTATCCATTTCTCCAGAAAGGCGCATGTATCTTCTCCCTCGACGCCTTCGGGCAGATTCACCAGTCTCAGATTGTTTAAGCAAGACCTGGTTTCCAAATCCAGAAGTTTAGTCTCCATCACCTTGTTCTGAGACTGCAGCGTGTTCACTTTAGCTTGTAAGCTAATTAGCTCATCTTCGGCTGTAGAAATCCGCTCCTCCGCCCGCGATACACACTCGTTGCAGTCGTTCATCTCTTTTTTCATTTTTTGCAATGTTACCATCACGCTGTCAAACCTTGAGGTGAAGTCCTCTTTCATTGAGTTCAGCACGGCTAGAACTTGGTCAGCCTTGCTACCCTCCGGCTCCTTCTCACCGTCCAACGTTGCCATACTCTTGCTAGCTTTAGCTGCCTCGCCACGGAGATTGTAGTCAAACAGTTTTGATTGTTTGGATATTTCGCCCTTCTTTTTTGGTGCTTTTGTCAAGTTTGGCATTATATCTTCAAATATCCATGCATGGATATATGCGAACAGAAGTTTTCCTTATTTTAGTTAAAGTCTTTGCAGAGCCGCGTAAACACGTCTCCCTACGTGGCCGCCATAACCGGAACCCAGTTGTAGAAACTTTTATTTCAAAATTACTGTTTTCCAAAGTGTCCTTTTTATTTCACAATGCTGTTTTTCAGAACAACGTATTTATTTCATGATGAGCTTTTTCCGAATAATAACTCTGTCTGTCAATCAAACCAGACAAGGCGGGGACACGTTTGTGATTGGCTACTCCTTTAATCAGACATTAGCAGCAGCACCAACTACATCGATCGTGTCAGGAGTCCACCTGCTGTTTACCTCTTGGATCATCCACGTGCACAGTCTCCTGAGTATTAACCATCCCTCAGCTGCTGCCAATCCCTAATCAGTCTCCACAGCATTTAAACCAAGCTCTCTCCCGAGCACACTGTGAAGTATTGTGCCGTAAGCCATTACTGAGCGAGTTCCTAGCCGTCTGCCTCTTCCAGCCTCGACCCTGTTCTGATCCTGTGTTACTCTGCTGCTAGCCGCCTACCTCGACTCCTGCACGTCCCTGACCATCGTCTCCGCCAGCCTCCGACAAACCCTCGCCGTGTTGACCTCCGCCTTCCTTCGACCACGTCTGTCCTCGTCTCTGATGCTTCCTTGCCGGCACTGACCCCCGCCTGTCTGACCACCGCTGCCTTTCCCAACGCATCGCCAAACTTAAATAAATATACACTTCATATGGATCCAAACGCCTCCGAGTCTGTGTTACAGATCGAGTGTTCCTTCAGCAAACGTGGTGGTGCAGTACACACTCCTCAACAATAGGTAGGAGTATGCAACTCAGCGCATCAGGTTGCAACCATAGAATATTTAGAAATAGAAAATAAGAATATTTTTAGAAAATAATATTTTTACAGTCTATGGTTGCAACCCAGTCTCCTCCAAAAACGTTCAGTACCCACGTTTGTCCACAGGGAAAAAGTAGCAGTTTCACTAAAAACTGGTCTAAATTGTGGAATTGCTACGTCTCATTCTCTCATTCATTTCTACGGAGGTGCGCCGGATCACGTGACTGATCACGTGACTTTTGAGTTTCTGCCTGTCGCTAGCAAAAACACGGTGGGATATTCACTCTTTTTCGGTGGAAAATCCCTCAGAATAAAACATTTTGTGGACTCATCTTTATTTTGACAATATTTCTAGTGAGAAATGCACCCGTTACTATCAGGATATACATTTACTTTGGACATACAGTTCGTAGTGAGTCTGTTTTGCTGGACTTCTCCCCAAAACGGGGCTCCAAAGTCGTGAAATATCAACATTTCCGGTACATGGAACGATGCCGGAACCGGACGATCAGCAGGATTTGGTGACCCGACCCGCGTCGGTGCCGCGTCAAGGTTTGGGTTAGAGTAGGTTCGGACAAACCGCCCGGACCCTTTTTAATTGGGCCCCGAATGACTCCCGTAAAGCTAGAACGTGATCACAGTCTGGCTACTTCCGGTCGAGGACGGTCAAAAGTTTCCAGAAACGAAGATTCTCAGCCATAAAAATAATGTTCCTTTATTTTCTCCCTCATAAACAAACACAAACTTTGTGATTGACAAACAGAGTCATTATTCGGAAAAAGCTCATCATGAAATAAATACGTTGTTCTGAAAAACATTATGAAATAAAAAGGACATTTTAGAAAATGGTAATTTTGAAATAAAAGTTTCTACAAAAAACCCCACATGATTATAATAATATCCAACATGAAAAAAATGATATGTTTTAATTATGAAATGTTTTTAACATAAAAATTGTTTTAAAGTAAAAATGAAATATTTAATAAAATGGTCCATTTAAATTTTAATGAAATGTATTTCATAATAAAATGGTCAATTATTTATTGAAAAGACTTTTATTGGAGTGT